>NC_090646.1:296915813-297215813 GCF_040937935.1 Hyperolius riggenbachi | reverse complement strand
TGTAGAAAATGAACTTCTCGGGGTCCTTTGTTAATTTAATAAAGGCTATGCACACTAACCCCAAAGCACATATTTATTCTCCGGGCTTCATTTCACCCAGTTTTCCCCTAACCAAAGGCACGTGTCAGGGGTGCCCCCTTTCACCCCTGTTATTTGATCTGGCACTAGAGCCGATCCTGAGGGCATTAAATAAACACATTAGAGGCATACAAGTAGGTAGTATGACAGCTAGCCAAGCAGCATTTGCTGATGACATTCTAATATTCATGGCCAATCCAAAAGAAGACCTTCCTAAAGTCTTTAATTTGCTACACCAAATAGGCCAAAAAAGTGGGTTCAGGGTAAATAAGAGCAAAAGTGAACTGCTAATACTGACAAGTGGGAATGACTCTATCTCAGTGGCCCAGGAACAAGGCATAACAATCAAATCCCAGGTCAAATACCTGGGTATTAGACTAACGAGAGACCCAAACTCCCTTTACACCCTTAACTATGTTCCACTGTTTCATAACATAAAGCAACAACTACAGAGATGGACAAATTTACCTCTGAATCTTATGGGGAGGGCGGCAGTCATTAAGAGTGTAATATTTGGAAGGCTACTATACCCATTACAAACGATTCCCCTACTCTTGAAACATAAAGACATTCAGGAAATGGACAAGTTATTCACAAAATTCCTATGGGCAGGGCGCAAACCTCGAATAGCCATAGTCAAGCTCAGTCTACCTAAAGACTGGGCAGGAGTGGGCCTCCCAAACCTACGTTTATACAATTTAGCCTGCTTCTTCCGCCATGTACGGGATTGGGTAATGAATACCAACACTTATTCAAACACACAACTAGAAGAGGCGCTACTTGAACCTTGGACCACAATGGCGATTCTACATACACCTTATAGGCATCTCCCGACCAGACTTAAACAGTGTAGGACAATAATCGACACCTGGGCAACGTGGAAGGCGGTTCGAAAGCTTTTTAATAAACCATACCACTGGTATTACCACTTATCTAAATATATGCCTCTATGGGGACACCCAGCTTTTCCAGCCAGTATAGCACACAGAGGATTCCTAGACTGGGAGAGGAGGGGGATAACCAAATTGGGAAATGTATGGTCATTCAAAAACAATCGGTGGTACACGTCCCAGGAGATAAAAGCACTATATTGGGTCCCTAAACAACATTTTCTCTATTATGCACAGTTAAAATCCTTTGTCCATTCACAAACTTCAGACATCACATCCATCATGAATGCAGACGCCTTTGATCGGTTCCTCCAACCGCAGGGGGGGTCAAGGTCACTGACAGAAATCCATCATAGCCTCCAATCCCTTAATCTCGAATCACTAGCAAAAAACAACTTTAAGGCCTGGCACAAAGATATTGAATCAGACAATTTGGGTACAGCGATCATAGAGGGGAACAGGTTGGTTAGATCGTTGGTCCTGAGCGAAAATTGGAGAGAGTCACACTATAAGCTAATACACCGAGCAAAATATGCCTTTGATATTAAGTATAAGTCCCCACCACCCTACTATAAACCTGAGTGTCCCAAGTGCTCAACCACAAATCCCAACTTATTTCATTGTGTATGGTCTTGTGATAAGATAAAGAATTATTGGAATAAGGTCAAAATCTATATCAAAAAGATATGTAATGTCGATATTGAACTGTCTCCCCAGTTGTGTTTGTTTCATTATGTCCCTGTGGTACAACCAACAGCCAGTAAAGCAATAACTAAACCAATATCAAGGCTGGCTCACATCATAATGATTGCAGCAAAAAAAGTAATATATAATAAATGGATATATCCTAGCGTACCCACAACTTGGGACCTCAAAGAAGAACTGCTACATCTATTCAATTTAGATAACTTGGAAACAAAACAACACAAACAAAGAGCCACCGATTTTTTTTTCGCAATATGGGAGAAATTCATCACGAATACGTTTACGCAGCAGGAAATCAGAGACATTATGGAACCCTACAAATACACAGCTTGGTATGCAGTACGAGATCTGCAGGGAAACCTGAGGAAACTCAAAGCATGACTCATATTTTTGCATAAAGGATCCTAAATTCTTCCCAACACCTACAAATAGCAGGATCAAAATTAGTAGCTCAAATGATGAACTTTTACCTGTCATGGAGAAATGATTGTGCATGCGGAGAAACAGTGACAAGGGGGGGAAGGGGGGGTCAGTTTTCTGGAGGTTTGTTTTGGGGGGGGGGAGGGTGGAGGGGGGTTTATAGGGGGGTTTTGAGTTACTAGTAAGGGAAATGGGAGGGAGGTTTCCTATGGGACGACAACACACTAAATGTTCGGTTATATACTTTGTACATGAGGTTTAAAATATATGTAATACCCTGGAAAGAAACATGTATATGGCATATATTATGGCAAATGTTGTAACCTTTTGGAAGCTTATAAACCAAATAAAACATTGTTTAAAAAAAAAAAAAAAAGAAGTGGAGATTAGAAGTGAGAATGGAGTTAACTGACTTGGTAAACGGAGATAAGGGGTTAATCAGCTTGGTAAGGGTTAATAAAATTACATTTTTGCTTTAAATTATCAGAGTAAAAAGGAAAACCAATATGAAACACTGAAGCCTTTTTCACACTGGTACATTTTCATTGCATTGCGTTACCCATTTTTAACGCAGGGTAACGCTAAAGCAATGAAAGTCTATGGGACATTTCATATAGAATGTGATGCTCTGAAAGCATTTGATCTGACGCTAGGTCAACATTGCGTTATGGGACAGCATCTGTGATGACGCAAGTTGACTGGAAGTCATGTAAGTCAATGGTGCCACAGATAATTTTATACTTTAAACTGTTTGGCGTCAGCGTTGAGCTAGCTCAGCGACAGAAAAAATGCTTGCAGTGTCTATTTCCGCCACTGGAAGTGAGCAGTAGAGAGCCTCACTTGTGGTGTGTTTCGCTGCCTAGAATTACATTAACGCTCATTAACACAGGTATCTTCGAAGCTTGTTTACGCGATCATCTAATACGACGCGATCATCTAATTGCACCACAATGAAAATGCTGGTTGCCAATGTGAAACAGGCCTAAGGCCTAGTTCACAATGCTCGTTTGCATTGCAAAATAATTCTACAGGTCAACTTACTGCCCATACAATTCTATAGGCCTGTTCACAGGACTACGTTGTAACGGATTAGGCTTGATTCACAAAGCGGTGCTAACAGTTAGCACCCTGGTGAAAAGCCCCTTATCACGCCTAAACTCAGTTTAGGCATGATAAGTTTAGGCATGATAAGTTTAGGCTAAACACAACAATTTGGGGAGCACCATCCATGATACTAGTACAGTCCTGTCTATAGTAAATGAGGAACCCTGACATGTGCAGAATGGCCAATGAAATTCAATGCTACACAAAAAGACACCAGCTATGGCCTCAATGAACCGCACCACATCAGACATAAATCATGTAGAACAAAGTAACATCCTTTATTTATCAATCCACAAACAATCAAAACATACTTAAAAACAGGTGGGGAAAAGCATGTTAACCCAAATTGTCGGAGAACCGGCAGGAATATAAAGTGCTAATAGTGTATATGACACACCACTAAGGGTGTGAACCATAATTGGTGACACAATGTTATAATGAGTGAACAATGGGGCTGCATAGTACACAGCAGGAATAGCAAAAACAAGGGACCAAAGTGCAAAGTGCATACATCAATAAATAGTTAAATGACAATCATGAAAAACACATATAACCACTGGAGTGATCACTGTATAGCTAAATGTAGTACAGTGGAATAGCAAACAACAACCAATCAATATCAAACCAATATAAGAATAGTGTGAAAGAGAAATCCCCGGAGAATGTAGAGCAAGTATAGAGTGGTGATAGACATATTGAGTGAAACATGTACCAAATCAAGTGAAGAATCCTACCAGTCATGAAGTGGCTCCACGGGTCCCCCACCGCTGATGATAAGTTTAGGCGTGATGGGCTCGATTCAGTAAACGGTGCTAACCCAGTTAGCACGCCTAAAGGCTTTGGGCGTGCTAACTAGGGTGCTAAGTAGTTAGCACATACAAACTACTTAGCACCGTAGTTAGCACATGCAAACTTAGCACCGTAGATTAGCACATGCAAACTACTTAGCACCGTAGTTAGGACATGCAAACTACTACTTAGCACCGTGCTAACTAGGGTGCTAAGCTCAATGGTTAGATACCCCTGGTCTTGCTAATTATGATCTTGTAAAAGATAGAATATTTGGAAATTTAAATTCAATCTGAGCTCTATATATTATGTGACGATCATTATATTATTGTTAACAACACCTCTCATCTTCCACAGTGATAATTGATGCTGAAGCTACTGTTGTAAAAGTTACGAGGCGAACTGCTACACTGCATATTCTGTCATATGTTCCTTTTCTTTGTTGAATAAACACTGATTTTTTTTAAAAAACTAGGGTGTTAAGTAGTGTTGGGCGAACAGTGTTCGCCACTGTTCGGGTTCTGCAGAACATCACCCTGTTCGGGTGATGTTCGAGTTCGGCCGAACACCTGACGGTGCTCGGCCAAACCGTTCGGCCATATGGCCGAACTAAGAGCGCATGGCCGAACGTTCCCCGAACGTTCGGCTAGCGCTGTGATTGGCCGAACGGGTCACGTGGTTCGGACCCGAACGCGCTCTGATTGGCCGAACTGTCACGTGGTTCGGGTAAATAAATACCCGAACCACGTCATATCTCCGCCATTTGTCTGTGGGTTTAGCTTTGGGTAGGCAGGCAGGGTAGTTCGCGCTCCAGCCACGCTAGCCAGGGTCCCCCCCAGTCATTGTGTGTCACTGCTGGGAACAGTAGTACACCGCTCGTTCAGCCACACTATATAGCATTCTGTGTACTGTTCTGTGTCTGCTGGGAACAGTGGTACACCGCTCGTTCAGCCACACTATATAGCATTCTGTGTACTGTTCTGTGTCTGCTGGGAACAGTGGTACACCGCTCGTTCAGCCACACTATATAGCATTCTGTGTACTGTTCTGTGTCTGCTGGGAACAGTAGTACACCGCTCGTTCAGCCACACTATATAGCATTCTGTGTACTGTTCTGTGTCTGCTGGGAACAGTAGTACACCGCTCGTTCAGCCACACTATATAGCATTCTGTGTACTGTTCTGTGTCTGCTGGGAACAGTAGTACACCGCTCGTTCAGCCACACTATATAGCATTCTGTGTACTGTTCTGTGTCTGCTGGGAACAGTAGTACACCGCTCGTTCAGCCACACTATATAGCATTCTGTGTACTGTTCTGTGTCTGCTGGGAACAGTGGTACACCGCTCGTTCAGCCACACTATATAGCATTCTGTGTACTGTTCTGTGTCTGCTGGGAACAGTAGTACACCGCTCGTTCAGCCACACTATATAGCATTCTGTGTACTGTTCTGTGTCTGCTGGGAACAGTAGTACACCGCTCGTTCAGCCACACTATATAGCATTCTGTGTACTGTTCTGTGTCTGCTGGGAACAGTAGTACACCGCTCGTTCAGCCACACTATATAGCATTCTGTGTACTGTTCTGTGTCTGCTGGGAACAGTGGTACACCGCTCGTTCAGCCACACTATATAGCATTCTGTGTACTGTTCTGTGTCTGCTGGGAACAGTAGTACACCGCTCGTTCAGCCACACTATATAGCATTCTGTGTACTGTTCTGTGTCTGCTGGGAACAGTAGTACACCGCTCGTTCAGCCACACTATATAGCATTCTGTGTACTGTTCTGTGTCTGCTGGGAATAGTGGTACACCGCTCGTTCAGCCACACTATATAGCATTCTGTGTACTGTTCTGTGTCTGCTGGGAACAGTAGTACACCGCTCGTTCAGCCACACTATATAGCATTCTGTGTACTGTTCTGTGTCTGCTGGGAACAGTAGTACACCGCTCGTTCAGCCACACTATATAGCATTCTGTGTACTGTTCTGTGTCTGCTGGGAATAGTGGTACACCGCTCGTTCAGCCACACTATATAGCATTCTGTGTACTGTTCTGTGTCTGCTGGGAACAGTGGTACACCGCTCGTTCAGCCACACTATATAGCATTCTGTGTACTGTTCTGTGTCTGCTGGGAATAGTGGTACACCGCTCGTTCGCCACTGTATAGCATTGTGCTCTGTGTCGCTGCTGGGAATAGTGGTACACCGCTCACCCGTCACTGTATAGCATTGTGCTCTGTGTCGCTGCTGGGAATAGTGGTACACCGCTCACCCGTCACTGTATAGCATTGTGCTCTGTGTCGCTGCTGGGAATAGTGGTACTGTATAGCATTTCTGTACTGCCACTGTACTGCTGCCAGTCAGCGTGTACTGTAAGGATAAGTGAAATGAG
This sequence comes from Hyperolius riggenbachi, assembly GCF_040937935.1. Lineage (NCBI taxonomy): Eukaryota > Metazoa > Chordata > Amphibia > Anura > Hyperoliidae > Hyperolius > Hyperolius riggenbachi. The sequence goes on along the minus strand of NC_090646.1, from coordinate 297,209,436 downwards.
GAAGAAATCCGGTGAAAGAGGGAGGGGCAAGGGAAGAGGTGTTTCCCCTGACGGTTCACGTACAGGCCACAGGGGAGCACCCAAGAAAACCCACTCAATACCGCCCATGTTGTCCAGGACAACAACCCTCACAAATCCAAAAGAACAGGACCAGATAATTACTTGGATGACCTCTCAAGCGTCCAGCAGTGGGTTAAGCAGCACCAGCACATCACGCACGAGGTCCGAGTCCTCAGCCAGTTACAAGGAGCCAGTGGGCACAAAGCTGACACAACCGGCAGCGACACCACGCACACAACTGCCAGATAACCAGTCCGATGAATTACCTCAGGACACAATGGGGTATTCGCAGGAGCTATTCCCAGCCCAACAAACTTCCACCTTTCAAAGGTCAATGGAGGAACAGCCAGAAATGTTGTGCCTGGATTCACAACCGTTAACTGTGGGAAATGCACCGCGCACTGAAATACAAGGCGAGTCCGAAGAGGACTCGGAAACCCAAATCCCAGAGCAATTTGGGCAGGAGGGGTTGCAATTGCAGGAGGTCGGCCGACAAGATCTGGAAGACGACGTTGGAGTGTGCTGCGCAGAGGTTGTTGTGGGGAGCTCTACTCCACGGCGGTGGCCCACAATGACATATGACGAGTTTGAGGAGATGGAAGAGGAGGGTATGGACAATGTGGACAGAGACCCAGATTTTGTTTGTGAACGAGAACATCGCCGTCGTAGCAGCAGCACAGATGAGTCTGTTGAAGAACACACTGCTGCACGAGTTCGCCTTGTGCCACAAGGTAGGCGGCGCGCAATTTCAGGCACCACAAGCGTGGAAGTTCAAGTGAGAGGCAAAAGAGGAGCAAACAGAAATCGCCAGCAAGGAGGCAGGTGCTCCAAAGTCTGGGCTTTCTTTGAAGACTGCACTGAGGATGTTACCATGGCGATTTGCAAGGTGTGCAAGACCCGCCTGAGCAGGGGGAAAAATATTAACAACCTCTCCACCACCAGCATGAGCCGTCACATGCTATCCAAACATCCCACTCTTTGGGCAAACGCGTCAGGACAGGGTACCAGAAACAACACTGCCTCCCTTGGGTTCACCAGACTCACCACCAGACCCGCCTCAGCAGCAGCAGTAGCCCAGCCATTGCGTGGTTCACAACATTCACAAACATCAGACGACGCTGACACTGTCACTTTCCGGAGTAGTGCTCTTGAGGTCTCCCAGTGTTCATCAAACACAACAACCAACAGCCCTTCCGTGTGCAGCGCTACGGTTCAGTTGTCTGTGTCGGAGATGTTTGAGCGCAAGAGGAAATTGCCAGCAAATGACCCCCGGGCCGTGGCAGTAACAGCCAGCATAGCCAAGCTTCTGGCCTGCGAAATGCTGCCATATCGATTGGTGGAGACAAACAGCTTCAAGGGCATGATGTCAGTGGCCATCCCACGTTACGTGGTTCCCAGCCGCTACCACTTTGCACGCTCTGCAGTGCCTGAGTTGCATGAGCACGTGGTCAGCAAAATAACCCGAAGCTTGAAGAATGCCGTTGCCTGCAAGGTTCACCTCACCACTGACACCTGGACGAGTGCGTTCGGCCAGGGTCGATACATCTCCCTTACCGCGCACTGGGTGAACCTTGTGGAGCCTGGCAGCGATTCCTCACCTGCTACGGCACGGGTGTTGCCCACGCCACAAACAGCTGCACCGCCGTCCCTCCCACTGGATAACAGCAGCACCTACCTCTCTGACTCCTTCTCCTCCAACGCATCTCAAAGCTGTACCTCATCCGGAAACGCTAACCCAGCAGCAGTAGGATCGTGGAAGCAGTGCAGCACAGCTGTTGGCATGCGTCAGCAAGCGTTGCTGAAGCTAATCTGCCTTGGGGATAAGCAGCACACAGGGGAGGAAATTTGGAGGGGAATAAAGGAACAGACGGATTTGTGGCTGGCACCGCTGGACCTGAAACCGGGCATGGTTGTGTGTGATAATGGGAGTAATCTCATTCGCGCTTTAAGGTTGGCTAAGCTGACACACATCCCTTGCCTGGCGCACGTGATGAACCTAGTAGTTCAGCGGTTCCTGAGGACATACCCAGGCGTGCCCGATCTGCTGTTGAAGGTGCGTCGAGTGTCCAAACATTGTAGAAATTCCAGTACTGCTTCGGGGGCACTCGCCAAGATGCAGGAGCGCTTCAATCTCCCCCACCATCGCTTGCTGTGTGATGTCCCTACGCGCTGGAATTCTACGCTGCACATGCTAGCCCGCTTTTGCGAGCAGAAGAGTGCAGTGGTCCAGTACATGACGGCGCAGTACCGAGGCGCATCCGGCCAGCTGCCAAGCTTCTGTGGATCCGATTGGGCCAACATGTTGGACCTCTGCCAAGTCCTCCAAAATTTTGAGCAATCCACGTTGCTTGTGAGCAGTGACAACTCTTCAGTCAGCATTACCATACCACTGCTGTGTTTACTGAAGAGGTCGATGTTAAAAATCAAGGAAACAGCTGTCATGATGCAACTGGGGGAATCTGAAGGAGAAAACGATCAGCGTGATGGTACCAACATCAGGCCATCCGCCTCAGGGAACGCTGGCCCCAGCAGCTATGACGAAGAAGAGGAGGAGGAACAGCTGGAGTTGGAGCAGGAATTTCATGCCACCACTGACGAGGGCCAGAGCGGTGCACGTTGGACTTCCACAATTCAACGCGAATGGTCAGCAGAAGCAGACCAGGAGGAAGGTGACGACTATGATGCATCACAACAACTATCACAACGCTCACAAGAGGATGATGAGGATTCTGGTAGGACTCTGGCACACATGGCTCAATTCATGCTAGACTGCATTGAACGTGACCCACGCATTGTGCGCATTCTGGACAACACCAATTACTGGGTTTATACCCTTCTGGATCCACGGTACAAACACAATGTTCCAAAACTGCTTGAAGAAAGAGTCAGACAGGTCAAAATGGAAGAATACCAGCAGGCCCTTGTGGAGACTTTAGAGAGGAGATTGACATCCTCCCCCTCCTCTAGCCAGTTGTACGCAGACAGACTGACTTCCGCAAACCCAGGACGACCAGGAGGGCAGCAAACAACGCAAGCCGCAGCTAGTACCCAAAAGGGAATGGTATCGGCAGTGTCCTTGGAGTGGGAAAATTTTCTGACACCCATGCAGCCGCAGCCCACTGAACAGCAAGCGTGCAGATCCACCTCCAACACCGATCGCCTGGAGAAGATGGTCAAGGACTACATGTCAGATGGCGTAGCTGTGTCGAACCATCCATCTGCACCCTTCAACTATTGGGTATCGAAGCTAGACACCTGGCACGAACTGGCAATGTACGCAATAGAGGTGCTGGCTTGCCCGGCAGCCAGCGTTATGTCGGAACGCTGTTTCAGTGCTGCCGGAGGCATCGTCACAGATCGGCGTATCCGCCTCTCTACAGAAAATGCAGACCGTCTGACTCAAATTAAAATGAATCAATCCTGGATTGGAAATGACTACGCAACACTCCAGGACCCCAACCAAGTAACATGACCAATGAACATCTGGGATGGTGTTGCGTTTCCGGGCCCTGTTTATTGAACCTCTCATCTGTATTACATTTATGACTGCATGGCGGCAAAAAGCATTGCTGCTATATCCGCACGCTTTTTGTCCACATGCAAGGCCTGGGTTGTTGTGTCTCACAAAGCGTGGCCTTCTCCTCCTGCGCCTGCTCCTGTTCCATCACGTCTGCTGCTGCTGGGTTAGCGTTGCCGCGTGGTCCCTGTTTATTGAACCACTTATCTTTATTACATTTATGACTGCATGGCGGTACAAAGCATGCTATCCGCACGCTTCTTGCCCTCATGCAAGGCCTGGGTTGTTGTGTCTCACAAAGCGTGGCCTTCTCCTCCTGCGCCTGCTCCTGTTCCATCACGTCTGCTGCTGCTGGGTTAGCGTTGCCGCGTGGTCCCTGTTTATTGAACCACTTATCTTTATTACATTTATGACTGCATGGCGGTACAAAGCATGCTATCCGCACGCTTCTTGCCCTCATGCAAGGCCTGGGTTGTTGTGTCTCACAAAGCGTGGCCTTCTCCTCCTGCGCCTCCTCCTGTTCCATCACGTCTGCTGCTGCTGGGTTAGCGTTGCCGCGTGGTCCCTGTTTATTGAACCACTTATCTTTATTACATTTATGACTGCATGGCGGTACAAAGCATGCTATCCGCACGCTTCTTGCCCTCATGCAAGGCCTGGGTTGTTGTGTCTCACAAAGCGTGGCCTTCTCCTCCTGCGCCTGCTCCTGTTCCATCACGTCTGCTGCTGCTGGGTTAGCGTTGCCGCGTGGTCCCTGTTTATTGAACCACTTATCTTTATTACATTTATGACTGCATGGCGGTACAAAGCATGCTATCCGCACGCTTCTTGCCCTCATGCAAGGCCTGGGTTGTTGTGTCTCACAAAGCGTGGCCTTCTCCTCCTGCGCCTCCTCCTGTTCCATCACGTCTGCTGCTGCTGGGTTAGCGTTGCCGCGTGGTCCCTGTTTATTGAACCACTTATCTTTATTACATTTATGACTGCATGGCGGTACAAAGCATGCTATCCGCACGCTTCTTGCCCTCATGCAAGGCCTGGGTTGTTGTGTCTCACAAAGCGTGGCCTTCTCCTCCTGCGCCTGCTCCTGTTCCATCACGTCTGCTGCTGCTGGGTTAGCGTTGCCGCGTGGTCCCTGTTTATTGAACCACTTATCTTTATTACATTTATGACTGCATGGCGGTACAAAGCCTGCTATCCGCACGCTTCTTGCCCTCATGCAAGGCCGGGGTTGTTGTGTCTCACAAAGCGTGGCCTTCTTCTCCTCCTGCGCCACCCTCCTCCTGTTCCATCACGTGTGCTGCTGCTGGGTTAGCGTTACCGGTCCCTTTTCCTGGAACCTCTTATATGTATTACATTTATGACTGCATGCCGACAAAAAACATGTTACCTGTGCAAAGAAAACAGACATTTCCCGCATTTAAAAGACAGTTTTCCCTTTGAAACTTTAAAATCGATTTTCTCAAAAACTATAAGCTCTTTTTGCTAATTTTTTTTTCCTCTTGTACCCACTCCCAAGGTGCACATACCCTGTAAATTTGGGGTATGTAGCATGCAAGGAGGCTTTACAAACCACAAAAGTTCGGGTCCCCATTGACTTCCATTATGTTCGGAGTTCGGGTCGAACACCCGAACATCGCGGCCATGTTCGGCCTGTTCGGCCCGAACCCGAACATCTAGATGTTCGCCCAACACTAGTGTTAAGGAGTTTACATGTGCTAACTACGGTGCTAAGTAGTTTGCATGTGCTAACTACTTAGCACGTGCAAAGCATGTTAGCACATGCAAAGTGGCTTTTCACTGGCGTGCTAACACTTAGCACCCTTTTCTGAATCAAGCCCGATAAGTTTAAGCACCAACGGAGTTAGCACCGCAGTGCACAGCTGATCAAAAGTTTTGCGCTAGCAAAGTCTGGTGCACTTCGCATAGAGTTTAATGGCGCTGCTTTGCGCGCGGGACTTTGCGCGCGATCTAAACTTATCTAAACTTATCACACCTAAACTTATTACGCCTAAACTTATCATGCCTAAACAGGCTTTTCACCAGCGTGGTGCAATGGTTATCACGCCTAAAGTCTTTTAGGCGTGCTAACTGGGTTAGCACCGCTTTGTGAATCGAGCCCATAGTGTTATTCTAACTTGCTGCATGTAGGGTTTTTATTAAAGTCTATGTCCAGTCTCTAGTGCAGTTCACACACATTTTAACATTATGCAACTGACCACTGTGAATCAAGCCTATAAATCTGATGTAATCTGAATGCATATTTACACCTCACTGAACCTAATTGGCAACATTTGGGGCTGCAGGACAAAATTACCAGATTGAATTGTAATTAACTAATTACTGAGCAAATATTCCTACAACTGCAAACATTTCTGCATTGTTTGCATGGCTTAGATCACTTCCAACACAATCTTAAAGAAAACCAATAACATAAAAAAGTGCCCCTGGGGGGTATTTAACTCGGGAAGGGGAAGCCTCTGGATCTCATTGAAGCTTCCCCCATCCTCCTCCGTCCCATGGTAATCTTGAAGGGCCCTTCCGAATGGCGGGCATCTAAATATTTACCTTCCTGGTTCCAGTGCAGGAGCATTGGCGGCTCTTGGCTTGGAATCAGGCGGAAATAGGCGATCCCAGTCGGGTCCACTCTACTGCGCAGTGTATACATCACTTATGAGGCCATATCTGGAATATGAGATACAATTTTGGGGACCATACTATAGGAAGGATATTGGTATTTTAGAGCAGGTACACAGACGTGGAACTTAATTATCAGGGAGAAAGAAAGGTTGGACAAATTGGGCTAGCTTGGAAAAAAATTAGAGGTGACCTGATTAACATGTATAATACACCCAAGGGTAAAATAAAAGTTTGGCAGATGAGGTTTTTATCCCTAGGCCTGTAGAAAAGCAAAAAAGGACATGATCAATGAATGGAAAAAAAGGAGATATTGCCACCTGGTTGGAGAGGGGCTCTTCACAATTAGATGAACTAAAATGTGGAGTATCTTCAAATAGGTAGTTATGGCAAATTCTATACTTACATTTAAATACGTTTTATGCTGGGAATACACGGCTCGATTCTAATCCATTTAGTTGGCTCGATAGATAATTTCCGACAAGTCCGATCTCTGGACCGATCGTTTTGCCGCTCGATTCTGAATTGAAGACGATGCAAAAAGATAAGAAAAACAAGTTGAAGATAAAGGCGCGTACACACGCCGGATTTATTCAAACAACAGGTCGTTGGCAGATCTGTCAAAACCAGCCTTATCAGCCTGCCGACAGACTGTACACACAGGGAAACTGTCGCGAGAACAGCCCCCCCTGTGGGTGGGTCTGATGATCCTTCATTTGAATAAATCCGGAGTGTGTAGAGAATCGCCTGCAGAATCGAGCGGGGTATCGATCGAGTGGGAGAATCGAGCGGCAAAATCGAGCTGTGAATGCCTAGCATTAGATTATTTCTCTTCTTTGAAGGCACTTCACAGCTAGGACTGTTTGATGTAGGAAGATGATGCCTTCATGCAATCAGGGAGATGACTTGTGAGGTTGAACTTGATAGACTCATGTCTGTTTTTAACCTAGACAACTATGTAACTATGTAAAGACAGACATTGGCCCTTATTAAATTCTCCAAGGAGATAATTTTTCATCCTCTCTTTGAAACAACCTTTCTGCACTCTGCAATTGAAAAAGTACTAAAAAGTAGGTGAAACTACAGGGTCCACTTCTATAAAATTATAATCATCTGCTGGCTGTTTTTCTTGTTAATCACCCCAGGGGCTGCGTGCCCACCAACTTCCGGCTTCCCTCCCCCCAGGTTAAAAACACCAACTGCTCTCTCTATCTCAAGTAGCCCCAGCGGGTGACTTACAAGAAGAAGATACAACAGGTAATTATAACTTTATAGCAGAAGAGGACTCAGTAAATATGTAATATATACTGGAGTTCCACTTTAAAGGGACTCGGGGGGAGGGGGGGGAGTTTCTTGATCATGCGCGGCGCCAGCGAGGATGGATGTGATCTGTGTTGGCTCTGTACCCGGTGGAGATTTGTAAGCCTTAATTAGCACCTAGGAAGACACCTGACCCCTACTTTTGGCACTTGAAACCTGCTGAGTATGGGAGGCAGGCGGAAGACCACAAAAACTTCACCGGCAGTCGCCCCTAACAAGATAAGATCACTTTTACAGCTCCAGCGGGACAGGCTGTAAACCAAGATGGCCGACGCTGCATCGCAGAGTTCAACTCCCACGACCCCAGAAAGACTTGCACCATAAACACACTGTGATCTAAGCATCCACTCCCCATGCAGTGTCGCAGCTGGACCAGTTTCATGAACAGTCCATTTTTAAATCGGAGTTTGTTACAGCTGTCCGAGACATTACCACCCAGAAATGTTTGTGAAAGAGTCAATGAGCTCAAGACCTGCCATAATGTTATGGCAGATGCCTTGGAAGATGATTAGCGCCGTTTAGACATGCAGGATGAAAGGCTCACTATCCTAGAAAACAAATTTAAAGACTTCGAGAACCAGGCGCTCCGATCTAACCTACGCATCAGAGGTCTTCCAGAGTTGATCACGAAACTTAAAGAAACGGCGGTGAACAGGGGTCTAGTCCTGGAAAAAGAAGTGAGTGGACTCACCCTAAAAATCTTTGCGCCGCGCGCCAAAAATGGGCGTGGTCAAGCATAGCATGGGCGTGGTCATGGGTGGGGCCAAATATACATGGCCTTAGCAGTGGTATAAAAGGTTTGCCAGGGGAAGTTTGAGCTCTGTCGTAGTGTATCCCCAAAAAGTAGATGTCATCTGACAGCATTTCACCAAAAATACACATAATCTGGCAGAGGTTCCTCCAAAATACAGATAATATGGCAGTGGTTCCCCCAAAATAGACAATCTGGCAGCAGCAGTTCCCCCAACATACACATAATCTGAAAGCAGTTCCCCAAAATACGCGAAACCTAGCAGTGGATCATCCAAAATACACGTAACACCCAAAATACATGTAATCTGGCAGTAGTGGTCCCCCAACATACACAATCTGGTAGCGGTTCCCCAAAATACACGTAATCTGGCATCAGTGGTTCCCCAAAAATACAGATCTGACAGCAGTTCTCCCAAAATAGGTACCCCCAGTATAGCTAGCCAGGTCTATAGGTGTCCCCAGTATAAGTAGCCATGTGTATAGTTGTCCCCAGAATAGGTGGCCAGATGTAGAGATGTCACCAGAATAGGTAGCCAGGTGTATAGATGTCCTTAGAATAGGTGGTCAGGTGTATAGATATTCCCAGAATAGGTGGGCAAGTGAATACAGTAGATGTCCCCAGAATAGGTAGCCAGGTCTATAGATGTCCCCAGTATAGCCAGGTGTCCCCAGTATATGTAACCAGGTGTTCAGGTGTCCCCAGTATAGCCAGGTGTATAGGTGCCCCCAGTATAGCCAGGTGTATAGGTGTCCCCAGTATAGCCAGGTGTATAGGTGTCCCCAGTATATGTAGCCAGGTGTATATGTGCCCAGTATATGTAGCCAGGTGTATATGTGCCCAGTATATGTGCTCAGTATATGTAGCCAGGGGTATATGCGCCCAGTATATGTAGCCAGGTGTATAGTGGCCCCAGTATATGTAGCCAGGTGTATATGTGCCCCGTATATGTAGCCAGGTGTATAGTGGCCCCAGTATATGTAGCCAGGTGTATAGTAGCCCCAGTATATGTAGCCAGGTGTATAGTGGCCCCAGTATATGTAGCCAGGTGTATAGTGGCCCCAGTATATGTAGCCAGGTGTATAGTGGCCCCAGTATATGTAGCCAGGTGTATAGTGGCCCCAGTATATTTAGCCAGGTGTATAGTGGCCCCAGTATATGTAGCCAGGTGTATATGTCCCCAGTATATGTAGCCAGGTGTATATGTGCCCAGTATATGTAGTCAGGTGTATAGGTGTCCCCAGTATATGTAGCCAGGTGTATATGTGCCCAGTATATGTAGGCAGGGGTATAGTGGCCCCAGTATATGTAGTCAGGTGTATAGTGGCCCCAGTATATGTAGCCAGGTGTATAGTGGCCCCAGTATATGTAGCAAGGTGTATAGTGGCCCCAGTATATGTAGCCAGGTGTATAGTGGCCCCAGTATATGTAGCCAGGTGTATAGTGGCCCCAGTATATGTAGCCAGGTGTATATGTGCCCAGTATAAGTAGTCAGGTGTATAGGTGTCCCCAGTATATGTAGCCAGGTGTATATGTGCCCAGTATATGTAGCCAGGTGTATATGTGCCCAGTATATGTAGGCAGGGGTATAGTGGCCCCAGTATATGTAGCCAGGTGTATAGTGGCCCCAGTATATGTAGCCAGGTGTATAATGGCCCCAGTATATGTAGCCAGGTGTATAGTGGCCCCAATATATGTAGCCAGGTGTATAGTGGCCCCAGTATATGTAGCTAGGTGAATAGGTGTCCCCCCCAGCTGGAGGGGAGCAGCGCAGCAGAGAGGAGCATTGTGCGCAGCGTGGGGAAGGGCGGACATTTCCCCCCCCCCCCTCACCTTGGGGCTCCTCTCCATGGCTCTCCCCTCCATAAAGAATGCGGCGGCGGTGGCTGGCGGCGGTGACTGGCAGCGGCATCAGTGGGCGGGACTTACCTCCTCCAGCGTTCCGGCAAGTGGAAGCTGTTCGTGCAGCTACTCTGGTCTAGTGAAGACCAGAGTAGCTGCACGAACAGCGTCAACCCGGAACACTGGAGGAGGTAAGTCCCGCCCACTGATGCCGCTGCCAGTCACCGCCGCCAGCCACCGCCGCCACATTCTTTATGGAGGGGAGAGCCACGGAGAGGAGCCCCAAGGTGAGGGGGGGGGGGGGAAACGTCCGCCCTTCCCCACGCTGCGCACAATGCTCCTCTCTGCTGTGCTGCTCCCTTCCAGGGTGCTAGGGGGGACGGCGTCCACTGTACAAAAAAAGTGGGTGAACGCCGCCCCCCCGCGTTCACGCAGGACTCGACCCCTGGCGGTGAACCTCTTTTCGGCCTTCCCTAATTGGACCAGTCTGTTTTGCATGGACAGGATTCACAGAGCTCTGGGCCGTCCCCCAAATACTGGCATTCCACGGGATGTGGTACTTAAACTGTACTATGGTGAGATGAAGACAAGGAACACCAAGAGCCCCAATAGCGTAATATGTACTGGTAAATGGTTACTAGATAGAGTAAATATTAATACTCACAAACCAGGGTTACCATTAGGCAACCACTGTAAAGGCAGGTGGGGAGATTTTCCTGACCCCACTCAGGAATAAGAAGTCGCTCTCTGTAGATGAGAAAAAGGTGGTTCAACCCTCCACCCAGGGTGGACTCAATATTATGCAGGAGAACAGAGGCGCCAAAAGGATAAAAGGAAGCTAAATGAGCTTAAAAACCAAATTCTTGGTAAATAGAGGAGGTAGTGGTGGACTTACCTCCTCCAAGTAGACACACAACGACTGTATGAAGACAGACAATATATTTTATTTATGAACTCCAAATATGCAACGCGTTTCGCAGGTTTGATCCCGCTTCATCAGGCAATAACAACGGAGCAATAGCATATGTGGTCAGTAGAAGAGCCAGGCACCTTTGGTTTTTAAAGAGAACCAGAGATGAAGCACCCTCATGTATTTTATTACATTTATCAGTGGGAACATGACAGTAAACACCTACCCTGCTTTTAGTTTCATTGTTATCTGCTTAATTAGTCTATTAGCAACTGTGATAAGAATCCATCGACTATTCAGTCGAGGTTTGACCTGGAATCATTATAGCTGAGTCACTCTTCTGTGGAGTCCTTTCAAGCCCAAGCCTTCCCCCTCCTGGCTTAGATCTTCTGCTTTGCATACTAAGAGCTGTGATGACTGGGAGGGGCTGCTGCTCCTGAGAGAGAAGCTCTGTGGCTGTAATATGATCCCTGTGTGCTCTGTGTGCACTAGATTCTCATAGGAATGAAACTGCAGTTATTATCAGTGACACTTCCTACAGGCAGATCATACCAAAATGAAAGCACATAGATGAAAGGCTGCATTTAGCCTAGATAGCAGCATAGTCTCATATAGCCTAGACAGCACATCAAGAACAACTCATATAACCCGGAAGGAGAAGGGATATGAGCCGGCGGCCATATTTGATTTTTCCTGGAGCAATAATGGATGAAAAACACTAAAAAAGGCACACCAGAGCGGCAAAATTATCAGGTAGAGCATTTATTCTTTACAAGCTATCAACTAATATGTTTATTTTGTGTGAAACGTTCATCTCTGGTTCCCTTTAAGCTCATTTAGCTTCCTTTTATCCTTTTGGTGCCTCTGTTCTCCTGCTTAATGGTGAGATGAAGGATCAGCTTCTGGCGGCTGCCAGAGGTTTATCATCATTACCGGGAGTTCCACAATTGGTGCAACTGTATGCGGATCTCACCACGATGACACTGCAGAAACAATGCCTATTGAGGCCTGTCACGCTCACCCTGATCCGGGAGAAGATTCAATATCTTTGGGGATTTCCATGCCAACTCGCATTTCAGCTGAGAGAATGTATGCATACTGTATCTGTACTGTGGAGCTGGGCCAGAAAATCCTGAGGGAGCTAATGTCCATATGGAGCAGTTACCTACACCTTCTCTTCCTGCACCACAGCCTCAATGGGGTCTGGAGAAAAGGAGTCAGTCGGCACCATGATCAGGTCTCTTCTCCGACCTCGTCTGATAGATAAGTACTTTCCATTGCTATGGCTAATCCTGGGCTCTCACTTTAGGCCTTGTCCCTGCCTGGGGACTCACATACTTTGCACATCCACTGGGAGACCTTATAGCTGTCTCCGCTTATTCCCGTATTTGAATCCTGCACTACCCTATTATGCAGCCGTTTTACCTTTATGTTTTACTTCACTGAGCTATTAACATTAGTGGCTGGAACTTTGTGATTTGGGCCTACTCCCAAAGGTTTTTATTCCTGACTTTAGGAGGTCGCCATGTCGGGGAATTCCATGCTACCTTTGCTCAGCTGCTCCTTTCGAGTTTAAATTGCACACTTCTGGACCATCCACTTTACTCTTGGATTGTCCTCTTGGATTGTCCTCTGGCTGAGGAGCCCTTTTCAACCACCTCAAACACTGGGAGTGGGTGCCACTTTATTCGCATTGTCTGTTTTCAGTCCAGCCTGCCCTATCGTAGACAGTGGGTTGGTGAAGATAATGCTCCGCTAAGTTTAGTTGTTTTAACCTGGATGATATCCGTGATCCAAGTAGCAAAGAAAATACCAGAGAGCACTGCATATAATCAATAAATATAATAGGAGCACCTGTGCGTATCTAGAGTTAGATACTGGTACACAAAAAAGAAAAAGAGATCTCACAACGCACCAGATATGCCAAAATAATTGTATCCTTTTATTAATCCATCATAGCAAAATGTAAATAAAAGCACATTACACATATACTGGGAAAACACAGGAAAGGGAAGACAATAACAGTGAATAATAAAAACACCCTATAATAAGGGTGACGTTATTCTTTCATGAGTTATTTACAAGTTACAGACCACTTATAAAATGTGTTCAATGTGCTGCCCATTGTGTTGGATTGTCAATGCAACCCTCTTCTCCCACTCTTCACACACTGATAGCAACACCACAGGAGAAATGCTAGCACAGGCTTCTCCAGTATCCGTAGTTTCAGGTGCTGCACATCTTGTATCTTCACAGCATAGACAATTGCCTTCAGATGACCTCAAAGATAAAAGTCTAAGGGGGTCAGATCAGGAGACCTTGGGGGCCATTTAACCGGCCAATCCACTTTCCAGGAAACTGTTCATCTAGGAATGCTCGGACCTGACACCCATAATGTGGTGGTGCACCATCTTGCTGGAAAAACTCAGGGAGCGTGCCAGCTTCAGTGCATAAAGAGGGAAACACATCATCATGTAGCAATTTCGCATATCCAGTGGCCTTAAGGTTTCCATTGATGAAGAATGGCCCCACTATCTTTGTACCCCATATACCACACCATCATCTGAAGGCAATTGTCTATGCTGTGAAGATACGAGATGTGCAGCACCTGGAACTACGGATAGTGGAAGCCTGTGCTAGCATTTCTGTTTTGCTATCATTGTGTGAAGAGTGGGAAAAGAGGGTTGCATTGACAATCCAACACAATGGGCAGCACATTGACACATTTTGTAAGTGGTCAGAAACCTGTAAATAACTCATGAAAGAATAACGTTACATTAAAACCAAGCACACCATTGTTTTTCTTGTGAAATTCCCAATAAGTTTGATGTGTCACATGACCCTCTTCCTGTTAAAAAAAACCCCTAAAAGTTGGATTCAAAATGGCTGACTTCAAAATGGCCGCCATGGTTCCTACCCATCTTGAAAAGTTTCCCCCCTCACATATACTAATGTGCCACAAACAGGAGTTAATATCGCCAACCATTCCCATTTTATTAAGGTGTATCCATATAAATGGCCCACCCTGTATATTCAAACTTTCGCTATGAAAAAACATTTTATAATCATGATGATTAAGAATTATTATTGCGATACATAGTAAATAAGCATATATTTGTAAAACAACCATGGGAGTCTCCCTTGGAGATAAAAGACAGATCTTGAATTGCTGCAAAGCAGAGGATATCGCCATCAGTGCTGCTCGGATACCCCTTTTCAAAATCCGGATCAGATTCGGATCCTGATACCCCCGATTTTCGATCCGGTTTGGAGATCAGAGTTCAAAATTTTGCGATCCGAATTGGATATCCGACCACAGTATCTGGGCGGATTCGGATATCCGGATAGAAAACCTGAAGTGGCCTTTAAATTGCTTCTAAATCGTTTTTTAGGGTAAATGAGGCATGTAGCATCAGGTATTTTTAAAGGGAAACATTAATTGATGATGTGGGGACTTAAAATCCCCCCTCCCCCCCCAAAAAAATGGCCGTCAATTAACATCAGGACTAGGTTCCAGACAGCGGTCGTGCAGCCTACATTGTGTCCAAAGTCCAACCGCACAACTGGGACAGCACAGTTATCAGCCCAGACACCGCCAAAAAATGACACAGCAATTGTGTTAAGATAATCACCATGGGTACCACGGCACAGGAAAAACATTACAAATGAGATGTCAAATATCTGATCGATATCTGCTTAAAATGATTACCAACTCAGTAAAGGACCAGCCTTTAAAGCGTCATAACCAAAATTAGACAGAAGTGGGTGCGTGCTCACTATAAACAGAATATTTATAGGTTAACAGTTTTACCTCTGAAAGAAATACGCAACACTCAGCTGTTGAATTTTATAAAATTATCTTGTTAAGAAAAATTGATAAAGCATTTATATACAGGAATATACATCTCTCCAGTTGTTGTCAATCATCCAAGAAATGCATTTTCATCCAAAAAATACATTTTCAAAGTTCCTTTAGTTAAACCAGTCCATTTCAATATAGCAAATATTCTGCTGTAGCTTTTATCCTTCATCGATAATTGTTGTCTCGAGATTGAACAGTGTATGTTACACACAATATAACTTTATCCTTAAAAGATGATTTATGAAGTTCTATTCTTATATAAAGAACTTAAAGTAGATATATCTTAATCCATCAAAGCTTGTTAATTGCTTCTAAGCTTGCAATTGCGTTTGAATAATAAAACTTATAGCATAGAAAAAAGTTATCCAAAACACAAAAAACTGCTGAAGTTTAAAAAGACAAGTCTTAACTTTTGCATAGACTAATTGTCAAAGAATTCACCAAGAATAATTGCATATTACCTCTCTGATGTATCTTTCAGAATCACGTCTGTGAGAAGGATAAACGTCGGCCTAGGATGTTTCAATCAGCTAGGGCATCAGGCAATGAATAAATATACAGCCTGAAAACTCTCTTTTTATAGAGAATTTCTCCCAAGAAATGATATAAGGGAATTTCCAAACTATGACTTAATTGTTTATAACATCTCTATAAATACAGGTATGATTTCATTTTTATTTTTAGATAGAGTTCTATAGAGGCCCCTTGTGGTTATAAGTGTTAGTAGCAGGCACAAGAGATGCCCCCTGTGGTTATAAGTGGTAATGGCCTACACAAGGCTTATGGCCTAACTGTTTTTATACAATCTGAAATAAAGTGTATATTATTGATCAGCTTATTAGATATGTGTGAACACTATGTGATTAACATGTTGCGTATAAAATAGGCTTAGCTTAAGCAGTGTATATCTTGACCTTAGACAGTTAAATTTACTAACACAACAATACTACATAACGTGAACATTTCTTCAATACTATCTCACTTTTACCTTGTAGGAATAAACAGCCCACTTCCAATAATAACATTGAAAAGTACACAATCTAATTTTGATTTTGCCCGTACTCACGGATCTTGAAATTCACTCAATTTATGTGCAAACCATTTAACTTTTGTATATGATTTGGGCAAGGGAGATGATCATTTCTCTGCATTAATATGAGATTCTGACACCCCCGGATGCAGAGAGATGATAGAATCTTGCTTGTTGTGGCAGTAATTAACTCTATAAAGTCTAATTCCACAGTGGTGCAAATTCTTTTCAGGCAAGTCTTTGCTCTTTAAGTGGCACTTTTTTTATGGCATAGTCAAAAAGTCTCAAGCTGGCCACTAACTGTCCAATTTTTAGCGAAAAATCGTTCGAGCGATCAGAAATTCTGATCAGATTGGTTGTAAATAATCTCCATTGATGGACACAATCGATTATGAACGAGTGAAAAAAATGTCGCCCGAATGAATTTTCGTCAAACGAAAATTTGGATTTTCTTGGTGGTCGTGATAGATAGGAAAAAATGATTGGTTAGTTGATGGTGTAGTGAACGATTTTTCGTCCGATCAGAATTTCTGATCGCTCGAACGATTTTTCACTAGAAATTGGACCGTTAGTGGCCAGCTTCAGTCCTTGATTAAGATCTTCCCCATTAGACACATTTTGCTGGTCCAGACAGTCTATATTCTTTTCCATGACATCCTTGAATTTGAAGTTTTCATCACAGCGGTAGCTTGTGTAGATGTGTAAAAAAGTTCACAGTCAGTAAGTTCCCATTTAAGATCAGGTGCAAAACTTTCATAGTAGCAAAGCGTTGACAGCAATTTTACTTTCCATGTGGCTCCTAGATTGCTTCGTTTGGAGCATGATGATTATCTTGATATCACAGAGGTTGCTGTGACTGACTTGGATAGTCTCCTTGTACTGTCGGACTAAGATCATCATCAGTGGAAGGGGTGGATGGACCATGATATCCATTCACTAATCCAGGTGTATTGGAACCTTCATCATCCGATGATAGAGGATTGATCGGTCCAGATAGCCAAACCTTTTCTGTACAGACAGGTATCTTTGTAGCATTATAAGTGATTGGTGGAACATCAGGATCATTAAATATCAGATGTAGCTTATTATCAGGGGTTTCTACAGTGTAACTGTTACCCATAACATTAGGGAATGTTGTTCCAGGGGTTTGGAATGCATACATTGGTATTTGATCATTGGATTCATAGAGTCGATCCTCTGGTGCACACATCATACAATGACTCATCATATATCCATGGAAGTTCATATGGGGATTTTCATCGACATAAAAATGCTGTGTAGATCCTAGAGCGGCTCTTCTATCCCATAATGTGTTCTTACATTTTTCATGGAGCAATCCAAAGTGGATATATTTGATGTTTTCAGCATTCCAGGTGTCTATATTTTCCTTCCACTCCACGTAGGTTTTGATGCGATACTTTGGAGATTGAAAAAAGGGTTGTAATTCCTTATTATACGAAACCCAATTATGCAATGCGTACCGCTGGTACCCTTTCCAAATCAAATGCGGGTTGATCTCACAATTCTTTAGCGGATAATCCCGTTTCAGCAGATTCTGCATTTTTGCTGCTGTTGGACAGACCAAGAGGCTTCACTCGTTCAATGAATGTCAGCTGTCCCTCAGCGTTTGCGTGTATCTCGCAGTGCATAGACAATTATATCGTCCAAAGCAACATAGAGGCTTTTTTCCCCATCCTTTTTTTTTTTTTCTTATGACGGAAATAATGGAATAGTTCATGTTCTAATTAGCTAGACAAAAACATAGGCCAGATTTTCATAAACAATTCTTCAGCTAGCTCAAGGTTGTCTTCTCTCGATAAACGTCAGGGCGTCTTGTCTCAGTGCCTCTCATGATATTCAACTTCTTCGTGACTTAAAGGGCACTCTTCTTCATTCTTATTCTGGGGTATTAGAGGTAGTGGTCATCTTATTGATGTAGCAGAAAAACAAACGAATGCCTATATATATGGCGATTCCAACGATGATAATGCAAAGAATTGTATTTAGCATGTTTCCAATCCATCCGGAAAACCAATTAACTGGGTTGAGAAACTCCAATGATACTATTTCTGAATTTCTCTTTCTGAAGGCGGCTTTCACTTCTTCCATATGTTTCAAGTGGCCTTCTATTATTTCACTATAGTTTTGATGTATGAAATTGCAACAAGCAGCTCCTACAATTGCACATGTCCCTCCTTGTGCTGCAGTTAAAAAGTCTAACACTAGAGTATGCTGAGCCAACATTTTAATATGCCATTTTAACTCTTCGTTCACTATTCCAATAGTCTGAAATATTTCGTCTGTAACATTATCAAATAGTCCAGCAAGCAATTCTATATTTTGCGAGTTTATTAAAGTTAGTCCTCCTGTTCCAATCAGTCCAGTAAACACACCAACTTTTGCATACCATGGTACTTGAAGGAGTCTTCCTTTCTTAGTTCCATCAGCACTTCTCTTGTACATATGATGATTGGAAATTTGCTCAATGCTTATCTGGTCTTTCGACAAACCAAGTGGCGGGTGCTATTTTAATGATTGTACACCTTCCTTTTCCTCCTATAGGTAATAACTTGTACGCTGTATTTCCACAAGCCCAGAACCAGTTATATGGCAGTTTGATTTGTCCCAAGATGCTTCCTTGAAATGCATAAGTGAACAGTGGTTCTCCAAGTTTTATTTGCAAAGAGATTTTCATATTGTTTTCCTTTTTCAGTCAACTTGTAAGTTAGTCCTTTTTCCCAGTTACAGTGTAGGTTTATGATTGTTCCTTTTGGAGTATATCCCAAATGATGTAAGGAATCAGTAGAAATATTTTTGCAATTTTTAGAGTTTAAGCATATGTAGGACTGTCCTTTGTTTAATTGAACAGGATTTTCTCTTTCAATTGTCCACCAGGGAGCATACATCCATGTTGTCAGTTGTAGTCCATGTATGGAGTAATTGAAATTTTCTGTAGAAAATGTCCCATAACTTGCATGTGTAGTATTTACCAATTCTTCTAGTGGTACTGGAATTGCTAGGTAAGGCATGATTTTTGCGGATAGTGGAGTATGTGAACAGATCCAACAGTCGCTCTTGTTCAAGCGCTGGGCATATTGTTGATGCATCAGGATCAATTTATTTTGAAGTTTTCCTTGTAGATTATGCCGTTCTGCTTCAGTATGCAGTAGTAGCGGCAGACACAACAAACACCATAATAGTGGCATCTTTATGGATTGTAGAGTAGGATGTCAGTTTCAGCACCTTAAAAATATAAAAAAGTAAAGAGAGGCAAAACATATATAATATGCAATATTCTTGGCGACCTTCAGCATAAAATAACTACCTTCTCACATGTGATTCTGAAACAAAAATATTATTTTTTTGTTACTAGGTGCAAGTTGTATTTTTACTTGTTTAGTCAAGTATTCAAGTTATAGCAGGAAGTTCAATCTTTCCTTGCTGATGTCTCTTTAAGCTTTATCGTAGTTCATCTGTAAAAATCAAAGTAGTATTTCTTTTCCTTCTGTAGAAAAAATTATATGTTTCAAATAGTGCCTCAAAAATAGCATATCACTTATGTCCGCATATGTGTGTTCATATGTAATAGCTTTTCTTAGCTTGACTTCTATCTTGTTGCTTGTAAGGTATATTATCAGAAAAAAATAATGTCCTTTTATCTTCATTACACTCTTTTTAT
Organism: Hyperolius riggenbachi; assembly: GCF_040937935.1. Taxonomy (NCBI): domain Eukaryota; kingdom Metazoa; phylum Chordata; class Amphibia; order Anura; family Hyperoliidae; genus Hyperolius; species Hyperolius riggenbachi. The sequence goes on along the minus strand of NC_090646.1, from coordinate 297,189,831 downwards.
TATTGTTCATTTAGGCTTCACTTTTCATACTAGGCCTTTGCTGCTTTTCATACTGAGTATATGTTGTAGTGCAGAGGTCTGCAGAACTAGCTCGGTTGCTGTATGTCTGTATTCTAACAGTCATCTTCCTGTTTCAACTGTAGAAATAGCTTCTTGGTATCTGCTTCTTTTAGCTAGAGCATGTCCTTGTATCACCGCACAGGTAGATAGTTCCCGGTCTTCATAGACTTCTTTATGTATGGGATCAAAAATAAAAAAAATCATCTATGTTTCAGTTATCTTCTCAAGATATTATGTAGGCTATCTTCTTTCATCACAGGATAATCTTCTTCAAGATCTTAATGTAGTGTCCTCATCACCATATCTTCAAATCTCCATCTCAAATCTTCTCATCATCTTCTAATTTGACTACTTTTATCTGTAAAGTCAATCACCATCTTCATCTTCTAATATTTTCAGTTTGTTCACTCACCTGATAATTTACTTTATCTTAATGCCCTTACTCTTCTTTCTATGTTCGGTTCTTGTCTCCCAAGTGGCCTACTCGTCTTAGTGCTATCTTGATCTGTTATCAGCCACTGTTTCAAACCATTGGTCAGAGTTTTTGAAAAAAAAGTAGAAAGTCCTTTTGTCCTCACACTTCTCTTCGGTACTCCACCCAATTGTATTGATGTTCAGCTGTTTCAAATCAGATCTTCTAGCTTAGCCTCATTCAGTGGCTTGTTCATGTTGACATCTTGCTCAGTCTTCTTGCATGTAGCTGTCTTTGCTTGTCTTAGCAAGTTTCTTCGGGCCTACATGGGATGCTTGTTTGAAGTCTTGGTGGGCCAGATAAAATAAATTATCTTGTGAGACTTCTAAATCCTGGTAGCAATAGCAACCTTTTCCATTCTTCAAGAATGACAGTCTCTTTACTGATGTGTAGGATGCCTTAATGCTTCTCTGTACAATTCTAGCCTCAAAATATATAGAATTCCCCCCTTTGAGGGTAGAAACTACATAAAAATAAAAATCTTCTTCTTTTTATACTTTAATATATGTGTGTGATACCTAACTATCTCAGCCCTATATCTGAGTCTTCGTGATTGCTTGCACAAAACTTTGGCTTTTTTAATAAAATTAAATAAATAATGAAAAACAAATAAAATAAAATAAAAAACTGAATCTTCATGATTGCACCTTGTACCGTCTTTCTATCTTTCTATGGCATAAACTGTTCTATATTTGTATTTATAAAACTTGTGAAAAAAAACAAAGAAAGAAAAAAATCGCTAGAATGTTCATTTGCTGTGTTTTACTATAAAGGCGGGGGTGAGCGTGCTCTGTATGAGACTTTGTTTACCAGCGGCTGGAGTTCTCGCTGAGGAGTCCGCTGAATTTTGTGTAGTGTGCTCCGTTTTTGTTTTTTTTTCTTGTAGATGCTTAAACACGGAGCATTTTCAACTGGCGTTGAAATTTAACTTCTTATTACAGCGATGGAGGGAACTTTATACAGTCTAGTTGCTTGATAAAATGTCATGTAGATTGCATATTTTGAAGGATCAGCCTCCTTTTTTTTTTTTTCCCCCAACTTTCAGCTGAAAAAATATCTTGTCTCTCCTGCGAGCTGTGAATTAGTGAGAGATTTTGTTTTGTCTTTTCCTGGAGGAGAGTTCTGATAACGTAGCCTTTTGACTCGGTAACAGACACAGAGAAGAATGAATAACAATTCAGTTATGAAGTCTGTTGTTTTCAGTCTTGTAAAGAGTCATTGCACTATATGTTAGCTTGACGAAAAACCATGAATTTGCTTCATCCTGATTTAATCTCTCGTCAGAGATATATAGGGATGTGTATGTAGCTCTTTTCTTCTCAGATAAAAATAACTTCACCCGTTATTTATTAAAGTAGTCTATAGACCGTAGCATGAGTGTGCTTAATAAAAAAAAATCTCCTCTCTTGAGATTAAAAAGCATAAGAATTCTTCCTTCTTTGCTTCAGATTATGGTTGCAGTTTACATTTCTGACCATATATATAAAAAGTTTGCTAGCTTATTTCCCGGGTAAAATTCACAATGATCCATGCTTCCATCAAGTGAATATATCTAATTCCAGGGTAACTGTTAACACATCTGGGGTGCCATCTGTCAAATATCTGATCGATATCTGCTTAAAATGATTACCAACTCAGTAAAGGACCAGCCTTTAAAGCGTCATAACCAAAATTAGACAGAAGTGGGTGCGTGCTCACTATAAACAAAATATTTATAGGTTAACAGTTTTACCTCTGAAAGAAATACGCAACACTCAGCAGTTGAATTTTATAAAATTATCTTGTTAAGAAAAATTGATAAAGCATTTATATACAGATATATACATCTCTCCAGTTGTTGTCAATCATCCAAGAAATGCATTTTCATCCAAAAAATACATTTTCAAAGTTCCTTTAGTTAAACCAGTCCATTTCAATATAGCAAATATTCTGCTGTAGCTTTTATCCTTCATCGATAATTGTTGTCTCGAGATTGAACAGTGTATGTTACACACAATATAGCTTTATCCTTAAAAGATGATTTATGAAGTTCTATTCTTATATAAAGAACTTAAAGTAGATATATCTTAATCCATCAAAGCTTGTTAATTGCTTCTAAGCTTGCAATTGCGTTTGAATAATAAAACTTGTAGCATAGAAAAAAGTTATCCAAAACTCAAAAAACTGCTGAAGTTTAAAAAGACAAGTCTTAACTTTTGCATAGACTAATGGTCAAAGAATTCACCAAGAATTATTGCATATTACCTCTCTTGGGTTTCAGAATCACGTCTGTGAGAAGGATAAACGTCGGCCTAGGATGTTTCAATCAGCTAGGGCATCAGGCAATGAATAAATATACAGCCTGAAAACTCTCTTTTTATAGAGAATTTCTCCCAAAAAATGATATAAGGGAATTTCCAAACTATGACTTAATTGTTGATAACATCTCTATAAATACAGGTATGATTTCATTTTTATTTTTAGATAGAGTTCTATAGAGGCCCCTTGTGGTTATAAGTGTTAGTAGCAGGCACAAGAGATGCCCCCTGTGGTTATAAGTGGTAATGGCCTACACAAGGCTTATGGCCTAACTGTTTTTATACAATCTGAAATAAAGTGTATATTATTGATCAGCTCATTAGATATGTGTGAACACTATGTGATTAACATCTTGCGTATAAAATAGGCTTAGCTTAAGCAGTGTATATCTTGACCTTAGACAGTTAAATTTACTAACACAACAATACTACATAACATGAACATTTCTTCAATACTATCTCACTTTTACCTTGTAGGAATAAACAGCCCACTTTCAATAATAACATTGAAAAGTACACAATCTAATTTTGATTTTGCCCGTACTCACGGATCTTGAAATTCACTCAATTTATCTGCAAACCATTTAACTTTTGTATACGATTTGGGCAAGGGAGATGATCATTTCTCTGCATTAATATGAGATTCTGACAGAGAGGTTCCAGGAAGCTGCAGTTAGGGCCTCCCCACAACTTGGACAGCACAGACACCTCCAAAAACATTACACAGCATTTGTGTTCAGATAAACACCATGGCACCTAGTGTTGGTAGTACCACAGCTGTAAAAAATTTTTTGAACCTGGCTTATCAATGAAGATGGAGCCAGGAGGTTGCGATGGTAAAGGGTGGTGGTAAGGCAGGCATAGTGATTCCCACTCAGCCACTTAATTTCCCCCTCTTGCCAACAATAGGGGCCAGGAACTCACCTTCCACCCAAGCCTGGTTCATTTTCAGAAAAGTCAGTCTGTCCACAGACTGGGTGGACAGACAAGAGCGCTTTTCTGTGACCACGCCACCAGCTGCATTGAAGCACCTTTCTGACAGCACGCAGGAAGGCGGGCAGGGCAGCACTTCCAGGGCGTACTGTGCCAGCTCGCTCCAGATATCTAGGTGCTTGACCCAATAATCCAAGGGGTCCACAGGGGTGTCGGTGCCAAGCCCGCTGTAGGACCCCATGTAGTCAGCCACCATCCAGGTCAGGTGCTGGTTCTGGCTTTGAAAGCCGGATGCTGCTGCAGGCACCTCCTCTGTAGGCAGCGGTACTGGCGTGGCGTAGAGCGCCTTTGTCAGAGACAGCAGGTTTGTTGGGCGCCTGCTGCTGCTGGATGCAGGCACCTGCTGCTGTGCTTGCTGGATTGTGACGGGGGGGGGGGGGTCTGAGGGAAGGCTTCTTCCAAGCGCCGAACCAGAATACGCTGCAAGTCCCTCAGGGTCTCCTTCTAAAGGCAGGAACTGAGCCAGCTTCCCCTTCAGCCGTGGGTCTAGCATCAGGGTGATCCAGATGTCCTCCCGAACACGCATCTGCTTAACCCTTAGGTCACTGCGCAGGCAGTAGAGATGGCCCGAACCTCCGATTTTTGGTTCGCGAACTTCCGCAAAAAGTTTGGATCAAGCGAACCGCAATAGACTTCAATGGGGAGGCGAACTTGGGAAACTAGAAAAATTTATGCTGGCCACAAAAGTGATGGAAAAGATGTTTCAAGGGGTCTAACACCTGGAGGGGGGCATGGCGGAGTGGGATACATGCCAAAAGTCCAGGGGAAAAATCTGGATTGGACGCAAAGTAGTGTTTTAAGGGCAGAAATCACATTGAATGCTAAATTGCAGGCCTACCATATATACTAAGCCGACCCGCATATAAGCCGACCCCCCAACGTTTGCCTGAAAAACCAGGAAAAAATGATTGACCCTCATATAAGCCGGGGGTAGGAAATGCTGGCCGCATGATCCCCCCAGTGTGTCCCAGTATAGCTAGTATAGTGCCCAGTATGGGAAGGTAGTGCCTCAGTATAGCTAGTAAAGTGCCCAGTATAGCTAGTATCGTGCCCAGGATAGCTAGTATAGTGACTAGGATAGCTAGTATAGTGCCCAGGATAGCTAGTATAGTGCCCAGGATAGCTAGTATCATGCCCAGGATAGCTTGTAAAGTGCCCAGGATAGCTAGTATAGTGCCCAGGATAGTTAGTATAGTGACCAGGATAGCTAGTATCATGCCCAGTATAGCTTGTAACGTGCCCAGTATAGCTAGTATAGTGCCCAGGATAGCTAGTATCGTGCCCAGTATAGTGTCCAGGATAGCTAGTATCATGCCCAGTAAAGCTTGTAAAGTGCCCAGTATAGCTAGTATAGTGCCCAGGATAGCTAGTATCGTGCCCAGGATAGTGCCCAGGATAGCTAGTATAGTGCCCAGGATAGCTAGTATAGTGCCCAGGATAGCTAGTATGATGCCCAGGATAGCTAGTATCGTGCCCAGGATAGCTAGTATCGTGCCCAGGATAGCTAGTATCGTGCCCAGGATAACTAGTATCATGCCCAGTATAGCTTGTAAAGTGCCCAGTATAGCTAGTATAGTGCCCACGATAGCTAGTTTAGCGCTCCCCCCGCGGCCGCTGCTATTACCTTAGCTCCGTGGCTTCCTATTCCCCTGTCCTGCTCTTAATTCACAGCAGCTTGCCCCACAGCGGCTGCTGCGTGATGACGGAGGAAGTCGCAGAGAGCGGCTTCCTGGTTACTATGGGAACCTCTCTCTGCACTTCCTCCATCATCACGCAGCAGCCACCGTGGGGCGAGCTGCTGTTAATTAAGAGCAGGACAGGGGAATAGGGAGCCGTGGAGCTAAGGTAATAGCAGCTGCCGCGGGGGGAGCGGGTGGGAGAGGCCGGGGGGAGCGGGGACAACGACCCTCAGGCACATCACTCGCAAGCAAGCCGAACCCCCAACTTTTGACCCACTTTTTGTGGGTCCAAAATTCGGCTTGCTTGCAAGTATATACGGCTTAAAAACATCTTGCATGTGTATACATCAATCAGGGAGTGTGATTAGAGTACTGCTTCACACTGACACACCAAACTCACTGTGTAACGCACCACAAACAGCTGTTTGCGTAGTGACGGCCGTGTTGGACTGGTGCGCACCATGGCCAGATTGCTCTTCCTCACTCAGTGATGTCAGGTAATGTCTGACTGCCTTATCAACTTTCAATGGTTCTTTCTCTAACATAGTTAAAGCTTGCATCTATTTTTTTAAATTACTTTTTCTGCTGGCTGTTCACTGCCTGTAACAAGAATCTGTTATGGAGGGCAAGTCTGCCATTGCGAGTGACCACGGGTAATGGCCGGGAAATCCTGGCTCGATTCCGGTCCAGAGTGGGAGCCTAAGAAACGGGTACCACCACCACACATCCAAGGAAGGCAGCAGTGACGCTGTGGGCAAAGGAGCAGGAACGGCTAACACACACATCCAAGGAAGGCAGCAGGCATGGCATGCACGTCCCGAGGTAGTGACCGAAAATAACAATACAGGAGGACTTTTGAGGCCCTGCTGTATATAAGATGAATCAACTTTAAATCCTTTAATGAGAATTTGTTATGGAGGGCAAGTCTGCCACCCATTCAAGTGAAAGGCATTGGTGGAGGGTGGATCCGGAAGCGCTAAGTCGAGGTGTTGGAATAAAGAATGTCCGCATGTCCGACATCACCATGAGAGTGTCCTGTCCTTGCCTGCATGGACAAGGGAGGAGGATTACTGGCAGTGGTACCTTTATTGCGTTGTGCTGTGACATCACCCTTTAACGCATTGTAAAGCATAGTTTACAGCTTGTTCTGCATGTGCTGCATCCTTTCTGCCTTCTGGTGAGTTGGTAACATGTCTGCCACTTTGTGCCTATACCAAGGGTCTAGTAGCGTGGCCACCCAGTACAGCTCATTCCCCTTGAGTTTTTTTTTTACAGAGGTCCCTCAACAGGCTGAACAGAATGAAAGACGCCAGGTACCGGACAGGCACAGTGACACTGCGTGCGCTCACGTAGGTGGGTGGGTGCACAGTGAACAACAGGTAGGTAGGTAGATAGGTATATGCAGTACTGGGTATTACAATGTGCACCTGTCACACACAGACAGATAGCAGACAGGCACAGTGACACTGCGTACGCCAATGTAGGTGGGTGGGTGCACAGTGAACAACAGGTAGGTATATGCAGTGATGGGTAATGTGCACCTGTCACACAAACAGGTAGTCACTGAATGTGACTGGCAGTGGCAAACACACAGTATGAATTATCAAGGGGGTCTATGCAGCACAAAAGTGTCAGTGGGATACAGAAAAAAAAATAGATCACAACAACAAGATTAGCTCTCAAAAGAGCTGTTGTGGGGTGCTATTTTAGCAATAAGAATCAGCAAGGAGCAAGCTAACTGCAGGCACACGCAGTGAGTATAATTTACTGCAGGCACACGAGTGAGTATAATGGCCGGCGGTGCCTGCCTTTTATAAGGGGGGGGAGTGTCTCCAGGAGGGAGTGTAGCCTGATTGGCTACAATGTTCCTTCTGACTGTGATGTAGAGGGTCAAAGTTGACCCTAATGGTGCAATATGGGGGCGAACCGAACTTCCGGAAAAGTTTGCGGTTCTCCGTGATCGCGAACCACGTAAGTTCGCGGGGAACCGTTCGCCGGCGAACCGTTCGGGCCATCTCTAGCAGGCACTGCAGGATGTGCTCTGCCATGGGGAAGAGGGACGCCATCTCTGCTGATACCTCATCTTCTGCATCTGCACTGCTGACAGTGCTGTCTTCCTCCTGTCCTGCTCTCTCCACCCCCGCACCACTGCAGCTGCACTCCGCTGTGCCCCCTCCTCTTCATGGTCAGGGACTTCCAACTCCTCAAACAGCAAGTCCTCCTCAACCTCCTCCTCCTGCCGCACAGAGGTGGACTGTGCAGGTGGCTGCTGCTCCTGCTGGATCAATGCTGCCTCTCCCACTTCCAGCAGAGCATCGGGGGCCTTGTCCAGCATGCACACCATAATCACCCACTCACACAGCGACGCACAGTCCCGGCTGCCCATGTTGGTGGCCTCTAGGAAGAGTGCCAGCACCAAGCACACCAGCTGCATTTTTTCCCACTCAGCAGGGCAGATGATGTCAGGAAGGTGGGTGGTGCCGGTCCCGGACAAGTTGGCCTCCATTGTAGCTTTGGCCAGGTAGTGTTTGACAGCCTGCCTCTGTTCCACCAGACACTCCAACATGGCCAGGATGGAATTCCAGCGTGTTGGAACGTCTATGATGAGGCGGTGCCGTGGGAGGTTAAGCTCCAGCTGCACGGCTTCCAGGGACGCTGTGGCACCACCCGAGCTACAAAAATGACCAACGGTTCACCTTGCAGCTCCCAAAAGAGAGTGTCCATCCCCTGGTAGGTGCGCAGAAATTTCTGCACCACCAGGTTCAGGACGTGGGCCAGACAGGCGATGTGGGTGAGGTCTCCCTGGTGGATGGCAGCAACCAGGTTGTCCCCATTGTTGGCCACCACCTCTCCAACTTTCAGTCCTCTGGGGGTCAGCCAACTCCTCTCCTGCTCTTGGAGTTTGACCAGGTCGTGGTCTGCCGTAAATTTGTTCTTCCCCAGGGTGACCATCTGCAGCAGCTCTTGGCAGTGGCGGGCCTTCACGCTGCTGCTGAGGCGGGGGTGTTTGGCTGCGGGTTTGCCGGAGGATGGAACCGGATCAGAGCTGGAACCTGCTGCACTTTTCCTGACCCTGCTGCGGGGTGGCACCACCCACTGGGGTGATGCTGCTGCTGTCCCCTCCTTACCCCTTTCCACCAAACTGGCCCAGTGCACGGTGAAAGAGAGGTACCGGCCTGTCCCAAGCCGGCTTGACCATGAGTCCATGGTCACATGGACGCGCGCACCCACCACATGGTCAAGGCTACATTGGCCTTCACAAACCTGTGCAGTGCTGGGATGGCCGTGCGTGCAAAGTAGTGCCGGCTGGGGATTGGCCAATCTGGCGCTGCGCACTGCAGGAGTGCACGCATCTGGCTCCCCTCCTGCACAAACAAGTATGGGAGGAGCTGGGAGGACATGGCCCGTGTAAGCAAGCCGTTCAGCTGGCGTATGCGACGGCTGCCAGGAGGGTGAGCCCTGACCATGAACGACTCACTCAGCAGGGTCTGGTGGTGGTGGGGTTTTGGGCTTGCACGGGAAGCCGAAGACGGAGCAGAGGAGACCACTGAGGAGGACTGGCTGCCTGAACAGGCCTCAGTGTTGGCAGGAGTGGCAAAGGGGGTTATGGTGCTCTGACCACTGCAAGGGCCAGCGCCAGCTTCCTTCAGCCTCTTGAATACTTCATGCTCAGGTTTGTGCTTATTGGCCAGATGATTTATGAAGCTGGAGGTGCCATAGTTGGAGGGGTTAGACCCTCTGCTCATCTTCACATGGCACACATTACAAGTCACAAACTTGCTTTCCAGTGAGGGCAGATGAAAAAACTGCCATATTGGGGATTTCAATTTGCCCTGCCCCTTATGTCGCCCAGAATGGGATGCTGCTGCTTATTTTCTCCCAGTGGTGGTTGGGGCCTGGGGTTGAGTGGTGCGGCTGGTGGTAGTAGTGGCAGATGAAGCAGCAGGCTGTGGGTCACGCATTCCATGCTCACTGCTGCTCCTGCCAATCACTGCAATGCTGATCCTCCGTCCTCCGTGCCAGACCCACTGAATCATCCTCCTCCTCAGTCAGAGCTGACATGATCCCCCTCCTGTAAATGGTAGTCCTGGTCCTTCATCTCATCATCAACATCAAACTCCCCTTCCTCGAAAAACTGCTGGGATGATGAGCCCACCCCAAACTCTTCTTCTGCTGACACATCATGGACAATGGACTCCCCCTCCCAACAATTACTGTCACTATCACAGACTCTTCCACAAAGCCCATTACGTCCAGAATGTGTTTTGTAGGGCTGGTGGTGGCCTGCTCGTCATCCACCATCAGCTGCATCACAGGCACTGCGTCTTTCTGCTCTAATTTGTGCCGCTGACCCTGCTTGAAAATGGCCACTACACGCTGCTGCGTCTCTGCAGCGTGACTCCCCCTAACAGCTGGACAGCCAGTGGGTAGCGGCGTAATGGAGACTGATGCAGCAGAACTGCTGACGGAGGCCGCGATGTTGCTCCCTCTCCTCTTGGCCTTGCTGACCCTCCCCCAGGCGGCCAGTGCCAGGCATAGTACAAGATAATGTGATGTCACAGATGATGTGTGGGGTACTTGTCCTTTATTAATATGGGGCTTGAACTGAATCAACACGGAGTGACAGACAGCAGAGTAGAACAAGACACACTGACACTGCTCACTGTTCAGTCAGCAGCACAGCAGCACTGCAATAATCCGTAGTAGCTAACACAGTACTACTCTCTAACAACTAATAGCACTGCAGTAACTACACAATAACACAGTTATCCTACCTATACTGTAACTAGGTAGCTAAGGCTAATAGCAGGCCAGTCAGCAGCAGGAGGCCTGGACTGTGCACAGCATACACACAGAGACAGGACCTAACTAGCAGGCAGCTGCTGCAGCTCAAAGTCTGACTGACTGACACTAACAAATTACATAGGCTAGCTATCTATAACACAATATAACAGTAGTGTAGTGAAGGTGTTTATGTATAAAAACGCTGGGTTTCACAGTGTGATAATGCACTTGCTTAGCCAAACAGCACTGGAGTTGTCTCTCCCGGAAGGAGGAAGTGTTTGTAGTCATGTGACCGCCGAGTGGAGCACATTGTGGGAGGCGCCGAGGGACATACCTAAGAAGATGTCAGACAGGTGAGATTGACCCGCCGCCCTCCCTCCCCCCCCCTGCACAGAATTACTGGGTGAATCCAGATAGCTACTATCCGGATCACCCTTAGCTGAATTTAAGCCCATGCCTGGCAATGACACTTAGGCCTCCTTTCCAAGAACTGTTGAGAGGCAGTGAAATGCCTCTCAAACTCTCTCAACTGCTCACTGCTGCCTGGTAACTGCTTCTTGCTGCATGATAACTGCTTACTTCTGCCTGGTAACTGCTTGCTGAGCACACAGCTCAACAGTTCGTAGAAAGGAGGCCTTAGTGCGAATGCAATCAAAACTATGTAACTGAATGCATGCAGAGAAATCAAAACTGCCTGATTGCCAACAGAACATGCTACAGGAGAAATCCTGACAGATAACTATTTACATCTGTCATACAAACTTAGGAGACTTATATTACTTAACCAGTCTTTCCCCTCAAGATACCTTTGTAAATTTAAACATCACATATTCTCTTAGAGAGCCCTCTAAGAGATGATTCTGAGAAAATCCAAGGTATATATATATATGTAAATATCTTCACTTTATTAAATAACAAAACACATACAATTTAAAAACCATTAAAAAAAACCAATAAAGCCTATCAGTCAATAGGTCTCCTGCTAATTCACTAAATGATATACAATACATGCATTAGTTGCAAAAAAAGATAATATATTTGGTTTCAAATATGGCACATAACATGTGAAAAAATGATGATATATGTTCTATCGACGCACTGCGTAAGGGGGTTATGTCCTTTTTATACTCAACATTTAATCAGGCTACTGGTGATTATAAATTTCCATACATGTTGGAATGGGAAAAAGACCTTCACATTACATTGACTTCAGAACAATGGTCACCGTCTTTGGATACTCTCTCCAGAGGGAGTCTGCAGCACTCCAATCTAGAACCCTCCCTCAGGCTCTTGCGTCGGTCCTACTTAGATCCACTTAGGTTGCATAAAATAGATCCAAGCTGATCTTCTTCTGTTTTGAGGGTTGTACCTCAGAGGGAACGACATACCATATGTAGTGGACTTGTCCAGTGGTTTCCAAATTTTGGTCTGGCTTAATGAATAAGTATGCCCGCCTTTTCACTCCTAGGCTGCGTAAGGATCCTAAGTTTTATCTTTTAGGCCTTAAACCACCTAAATTTAAGAATTTAAGAACCGCAATATAGGCTCCTTCAATTTATTTTGGTTGTTGCTAAAACGTATATAGCCTCTCAATGGTTGAAACCCTCACTGACCTCGTCAGTCTTGGAACACAGAATAGACCACATTATGGTTTGTGAACATCTTAATGCTCTTATTGGGGATACAATGGACCAGTTCATCACTATTTGGGAACCCTGGATTGCGATGAGGAGATCTTGACCTTCAGTCGGTTTTGGAGGCCTAAAGTCCCTTCTCTTTCCTTTCATTTGACAGGAGGGTCCCTGTCATAATTCTTACCACCATTATGGCCTTTGCTACTATTGTCTAGACGATTTTTATTACTTCATATTATTATTATTATTTCAGTGGTTTTTCCTCTTACTTGATAGTTGTTCTAAATAATGTGTGTTATGCTAAATCTTATGTGCCACATCCAGTCTTGACATCTTGACTTTCATAGTGCTTTTTCTTTTTGTTATGTTTTCTTTTTATTTTTTATTGTATTTGTTGACCTGCCTTGTCTGGTTTATACAGGGCTGTGCTTGTGGCTTGTATTTACCATTTTATAATTCTACCTAATAAAATGATTTGAAACTGAAGGGAACCTGCAATTCGAGTTCTGTGTGACAACAAGGTAGTGGCCTACATTCCAAAACGGAGTAATGAGGAACTTAGTTTGTGTAAAGATTAAGGCTCCAATGATGAATTGGGTAGAGCACAACCTAAAAGATTTTACTGCTGCCTACGAAACTTAAAATATACCAGAGCTGAAAGCATTAGGAGAAACGGGGGCGCAGGCATGTATGGGGACCGTTCCTGATGGCTACTGCTCCTTCCGTTCTCCTCTGCCTCCCTCCTTTCTTACCTAACGACACCCCGGCAGTCTCTTCTGGGTCTCCGGAGTCGGCTTCACTGCGCAGGCACTGGCCCAGCTGTGCGCATCATACAGCGCACGACAATGGCCGGGAGCACTCTGTGCATGCTGTAATCGTGATGTCATGCTCAGAGCGCTTGCACTCACGGGATCCCCAGCTCTATGGAGCTGGGGATTTTTTTTGCCGAGTTACTGGACACTCCTGCGCAATGCCTGCAGACCCTTGTTCAAATGGGGTTTTTCATGCTGTCCTGCCTGTTGTGGGAGGGACCCCAATATAAAAATGGTTAGCCTCCCTGGAGGTAAGCCCGACCTGAGCTCTGGGTAAGAAAAATGAGCTGCGAGCGGTAAGCCCGAGCTCAGGTTGGGCTAGGGAATTTCCTGCTGTTTAGGAGTCCCGCACGCGATCGCTGCTGCGCAGCGGGACTCCAGCATCTCTCCCGGCTCTCCCCTAGTGTTTCACTGGCCGTCGGGATCTCCATAGCCCCGCTCTTCTTCCGGGGACCCGGTAGCCAATCAGAGCGCGGCGTGACGTCACGGGGCGGGACAAAATTTTAAAGTGGCCCTGAAGAGTGGCACAGGGCAGAAGTAAAAAAGTGATCTGCATGTTTTTTTTTATGAGTATATACAGGTATATATAAATATATATATATATATATATATATATATATATATATATATATATATATATATATATATATATATATATATATACTGTACATTTCTCTATAATCACACAATTTGATCTCTCCCGTGTCACCTGACTGCCAAGGCAGAGATGGCAAATAAGCTAATTTGAAAGCACAGGATGACAGTATATCAGTATATCCAATTACAGTTACCGATTTTCGTCTGGATTCTGACTACTCTCAGTCTGCCGCAGGCACCGATGTCTGCCTGGATTTTGACTACTCTCTGCCTGACTTTTTTGTACAGTTTCACAATTTTTAAAGTATTTTTCATAAATTTAATTAAATCAACAAATTTGTGTTCCATTCTTTTATTTATATGCAGAATGTCTACCAGGCTTTTATTCAGACATATTTTGGTGAGTTATGACTGAAAAATTGAAGGCCTATAATTCTTGAAATAAATGTACCGCTTTTGACTCATAATTCCAGACAGAAATGCACCGCCAGGGAGGTTAAAGGAGAACGACCTGTACTGGGTGGTAACGCTACTGGACCCTCGCACAAAGTGGCGGAGCTGTTTCGAAGATCTCTCCACTTTTAAACCCTTAGCTCCTCTTGATGTTTGTATGCCCCTCTTAGTAAGAATACTGTGATGCCCAAACCCAGTTAAGTGGGATACTCCCACTCAACACATTAACTGTTGCTTGGTATATTTTGTTTTGTTATATTCCCCCTTCTCCCCCCCCCCCGCCCCCCAAAAGAAAATCTAAAATAAAGGATTATTTCAAGCTACATCCATTTTGGAAGAGATCTAGAGCATGATCCCTGGGCAGAACAATAAAAACAAAAGGGAAGGCTATTGAAAGCAAGGTAATTTTATGAGCGATGGGCAAAAAACGATGCCAGTTGTTGCCAACACTTAAAGAAAGATGAGCTTATCACACAGCTGAATGGAAGGCTCATGGTGAAGGAACTGCGCGGACAGGAAAGACAGCTTGTGGGCATATTTGCAGGGTGCTGGCACTCGGATGATCCCAGGCCAGTTCCGGTACATGTGGTACAATTTAAAAGATTGTTTTTACATTCACAACTTGAGAAGGCACAGGTGTTTGTACACAGCACAACTTCTTTATGGCATCGTACAAGTCATCTCTGGTTGCTGATATTATGATTAGGAGCAGCTGTACCCTTGCCTCCCCTTCTACTAGTGACTAGGGGTAAGCAAGGCTTTATGCCCATGCACGGAAAAAGTAAAAGTGTTTAAACGCCCCACAAAAACGTGCATGGGTAGCCCCGGGCCCCACCGAAGCAGGGCCCTTTCCGTTGTTCCCCCGGAGGGGAACCTCCCCCTTTGTTTTTAGCGCATGCATCTCTACTACAGGATCTGGGGCGACCCTTTCCCCAATCACTCGTTCAAGGTGACCCCACGGTTTGTCACTCCGGGGTGTCAGAGCTTACTTCCCCTGAAACTGCTAAAAAGAGATACTACATTTGGTCTTAGCCAAAAGGCCGAGAAGCGATTCCATTTCTTGCAAGCCTCCACTGCGTGGCTCTGCAGTGGAATTGGTGGCACCACCTCCAGGAATGGCAGGCAGGCCTGCTGCCAGCCTGGCTGACACCTGCTGTCTTAACATTTCAGAAAAAAACAAACATTGTAGAATTTTATAAGTCAATTTTTTCAATTTTCAATATGTCAAAAACACAAATATGTTATATATGTACTGTATTTTTCGGACTATAAGACGCACTTTTTCTCCCCCAAAAGTGGGGGGAAAAAGTCAGTATGTCTTATAGTCTGAATATACAGCCAGATGTCCCCCTCAAGCAGGTGCAAGACTTACCGGGAGCCCTCTTCTATCCAGCCGCGGGCTCCATGTCCTGCATCCTGTTCACCATGCATGGGCTCTGTCTCCTCCTCCTTGAGCACTCTCTGGCTCTCCTCCCATGTTTCCACCTGGAAGGAGGACATCGATGGCTCTGGGGACATCGGTGGCTCTGGGGACATCGTCGGTTCCCGTGCAGATGAGCGGCAATCTCTCTGGATGCAAGATCAGCTCCTCCACTGGCGCCATTTGGATGGAGGATATCAGTGGCTGAGTCACGTGGGCCATCAGCTGCCGCCACCCACGTGACTCCGGTACGTGCAGCAGCTCCAGCAGGGCGCAGGCATCTATTCCTTGCCACTGATGTCCCTGCTTCTCTGCCGCCACCCAGAAGGAAGACAACAGCGGCTCTGGGGACATCGGTGCAGCAGCGGCAATCTTCCTGGATCGGCAGATGTTCCTCTTCTTCTGCCGCCACTCGGACGAGGACATCAGCGGCTGGAGCCGCTGCAAGCACCGGAGTCACATGGGCAGCGGCAGCTGATGGCCCACGTGACTCTGGTACTTGCAGTGGCTCCAGCAGGGTGCAGACGTCTACTCCTCGCCACCGATGTCCCTGCTTCTCTGCTGCCACCCAGAAGACATTGGCGGCTCTGGGGACATCGGTGCAGCAGTGGCAATCTCTGTGGATCGGCGGATCTTCCTCCTTGTTTGCCGCCAACCTGACGGAGGGCATTGGTGGCTGAGTCAAATGGGCCATCAACGGGGGCTGCCCACGTGACGCCTGTCCTTGCAGCGGTTCCGGCTTCAGGAGGCATCCAGTCCTTGCCACAGATGTCCCTGCTCTCTGGATCAGACTACAGGGTACCCGGGACATCAACCCCAGTAGCCCAGGATAAACAGCAGCCCAGTCCCTGGCAACACCTTCTCCCCTAGGATTGGTGAGTATGAAAAATGCATTTGTAGCTTAGTGTAGTTAGTGGGACATTGTAGCTTAGTGTAGGTAGTGGGGGCATTGCAGCTTAGTGTAGGTAGTGGGGGAATTGCAGCTTAGTGTAGGTAGTGGGGGAATTGCAGCTTAGTGTAGGTAGTGGGGGCATTGCAGCTTAGTGTAGGTAGTGGGGACATTGCAGCTTAGTGAAGGTAGTGGGGGCATTGCAGCTTAGTGTAGGTAGTGGGGACATTGTAGCTTAGTGTAGGTAGTGGGGGCATTGCAGCTGAGTTTAGGTAGTGGGGGCATTGTATCTTAGTGCAGGTAGTAGGGACATTGTAGCTTAGGGTAGGTAGTAAAGGCATTGTAGCTGAGTGTAGGTAGTGAGGGCATTGTAGCTTAGTGTAGGTTTTGGGGGGCAGCAGGGGCTAGTGTAATGTAGTTAGTAGTGCATCAGGTGATAGTGTAGCTGGGCAGCCAGTGTAGCTTATATAGAGACAGTTTGGAGGGAAAAGGGTCCATAAGACACCCCTGTACCATAGACGCACAGGTTTAGTAGGTTATTTTTTCCTGATTTTTGCCCTCTAAACCTAGGTGTGTCTTATAGTCCGGAGTGTCTTATAGTCTGAAAAATACGGTATGTATTTTTCAATTTTTCAAAAATAACTTTGTCAAGCAAGGTAAACTAAAAAAAAAGAGAGTGCCAGTTCATGCATACCGCCCACCACCCTCCCTTCTCATTCTTCGTTCTTCAGACACCATGATGGACTTTCAGGTGACCTGGATTTCATTGCTTCCAAGCCTCCACTGCGTGGCTCTGCAGTAGAATTGATGGCACCACCAGCACGAATGGCAGGCAGGCCTGCTGCCAGCCTGCCACCCACTGAACACCAATGGCAACTGGCAGCAAGCCTCCACTGCGTGAGTCTCTGCATTCGAGTTGGGTGACACCACCACATCACCCCCACCACGAATGGCAGGCACGCCTGCTGCCAGCCTGACACCCGCTGATTTAAAACATTTTTGAAAATTATCATTAAAAATATATAAATATTGGACTTCCGGTTCCGGCGCCTGGATGAGCGGTTGGTAAACTCCGCGCTCCGCTGAAGAGTCCCAGCTCTCGGACTGCCACCTCCTCAAAAGCGCCTACCACACGCTGAGGCAACCCGGAGCAGAAGGGGGACACAGCAGGGAGACTCTACGGCGGCATGGATCGCTACCTAACCCGCTCTGAAAAGAAAAAAGGCAACCACGAACAGCGGGGAGATTCCAAAATGGCCGCGGCCTCGCGCAGCAAAGACGACCTAGACGGCTCCTCACTGTCCTGGAGATCCACCGAACAGCAGCCGCAAGACTGGGACACAGATGGGGACGAGCAAGCAGACACACGCAGTGAGTGTAATACACCCCTCGATTCTACCAGCTTGAACGACCTAGCCACAGCGGCAGTTCAAAAACTGACTCCCCAGCTCCAAACAATGATACAAACAGCCATGATGCAGACACTTAAACAGATCCAAAAAGACGTCCAAGCTCACACTCGCCGCATACAGCAGGTGGAAAAACGAATTTCTAATATAGAAGATGAGCATTCCCAGTGCAAATTAAAAATAGGCAAACTGCAGATGGACAATACCTCCATGTATAACAAGCTGCAAGACTTAGAAAATAGATCACGAAGGAGCAACATTAGAGTGGTAGGCCTCCCAGAGTCACATATAGCCTCTTCTCTCCACCACCTCAGCTCTGTTGATTTACCACAGCTACTAGGCCTGGAATCTCCCTGTAAAGTAAAAAGAGCACACAGAGTGGGCCCACCGCCAAATGGAGAGTCAAATAAGCCCCCCAGAGTGATCATGATAAAATACCTGGACTATTATGAAAAAGAGCAAATTATAAAAGCATACCGCCAACTAAAGCAGCCATTGGAATATCAAGGATCATCTATCAAAATATTCAATGACTACTCCCTGGAGGTCTCTCGCCAGCGACAAACTTTTAACAAAGCTTGTGCCTCCTGCATAGAAAAAAAATGGCGATTTACATTAGCTTACCCAGCAATTCTTAGAGTCACAGACCCACAAGGCAAGCAACATATTTTTAAGGAAGCAAAAGATGCGGAAAAATACTTGTCTCAATATAACTCTGGGGAACCAGCAGAGGGAGTCGAAGAAGCTTCATAGTTCAACAACCTTAGAGCCAAGTGGTAGGCGCTGAAACTCATGTTATATATATTCCTGTTTATACAGGTATGCTAGCAGTCCTGTAAATGAGCGAGACTCGAGCGAAGTAAAATTTATGTTCTTGGAATGTAAGTACAGGGAAGAAGAGAAGTCACAAGCCACGATAAAGTTGTGGCAATTTTTTTAACTGTTTATGTTTGCGCCTTTTTACATTAATAAGTAACGTTCAAATAATTTGTTATTCAACATCTAAAAGTTGGGGTGTTAACACTAGGGGGGGTGGGGAGGGAATCCAGAATGTTTTGCCGACGAATACTTATATGCATATGAATGGTTTTCCATGTATAGTCCTTCTCATTTTGATCCACTCTAAATGTGAATCATGACTATTCGTATCATCTCTTGGAATATAAAGGGTCTACACACACCAAACAAACGCTCTATGGTCCTAAGACATCTAAAAAAAATTAAAAGCAGACGTAGCTCTCCTACAGGAGACTCATCTGAACGTACACCAAGCCAACTATTTAAAGAAATGGTGGGTGGGAGATGTCTATTGCTCACCAGCTCAAAATAAAAAAGCAGGGGTAATCACGTTAATTCATAAACGATTATCACAGAAAATAACCAATTCCAGTCATGATTCAGAAGGCAGATGGGTCAAGGTGAGATTAAAACAAAACACAGATGCTGTGTCGATATATACAATATATATGCCCCCAATGAAGATAATACAGATTTTCTCCACTCTCTATATGACACAATAATCACCAACACTACTAGACATTATATTATAGGAGGAGACCATAATTCAATCCTAGATCCATCTGAGGATAGAACCCATAAACAAGGTAAAACACTCCACTCGCTAAACAAAAAAAAAACAAGCCAATATCAATTATTCAAAGACAACCTACAGTTGCAAGATGTCTGGAGAGTAACCCATCCATGCGATCGTCAATTCACCTATTATTCACCTCCACATGACGTATGGTCAAGAATTGACTTCTTCTTAATACCTACAACTATATTTAGCAAAGTCATAGAGACAGAGATAAAAGACATGATCATCTCTGATCATTCACCAATCTCCCTAGATTTACTTGAAACATCTCCAAAAGGCAATGACATACTTTGGAGATTCCCAACACAACTATATGACGATGACGAGTTTAAAGCTTTAATCAAACAATGGTGGATGGAGTACTCCTCAGACAACAAAGCACATGCAGAACACCATTTCCTATTTTGGGAAGCCTCTAAACCAGTGATGAGGGGGAAAATAATTTCATATTTAGCAGGGGAAAAAAAGACAAGCACAGACACATTACTTAGAGGCAGTCAATAAATTAAGAAGCACATACGCCCAGTTTCAATCACACTCAACAGACAGTAACCGAAAGCTCTGGCAATCAGCCAAATCTGAGCTAGACAGCTGGCTAAAAATGAGAGAAAAACTAAATTCTTCTTTTTTAATGTTAAAATACCACAAGTTTGGAAACAAAATGGGGAAAATGCTCAGCAAGCTGGCCAGGGGTCCCAGACAAATGACAGACATCTCTGTACTTAAAAATAACACAGGAAACTTGACCCATGATCCAAGCCAAATCAATGCAATATTCCAATCATTCTATTCTCAACTTTATCAAGAAAACTCCCCCCCCCCCCCACTAGAATCACACAAACTCCAGACGCTCCTACAAGAAGCAGCCCTCCCTACACTATCAGAAGCAGACCTATTGTTATTAAACTCAGATATAACAGAAGAAGAGATTAGACGCATAATTAAAGGATTGGCAAATGGAAAAGCATCAGGCCCAGACGGCCTAAGTGCCGAGTACTACAAACTTCTTTGCACAGAAATGACTCCCACACTCCAAAAATTATTTAATAATATTTTACAATTAGGTACCCTACCAGACTCATCCAACAACGCATACATAAAAGTTCTGCCCAAGTTAGGTAAAGACTCGTCACTACCAGAGTCCTATCGACCCATATCCCTACTAAACCAGGATCTGAAACTCCTAACAAAAATAATGGTCGATCGATTAGCTATAATTTTACCATTCTTAATAGGCCCTCACCAGACGGGTTTTATCAAAAATAGAGCAGCAGTAGCCAATGTCAGAAAAGTGTTATTGGCATTAGATTATGCCAAACTGTACCCTAGAACTGCAAAAAACTACGCCGTTACTATTAGATGCCGAAAAGGCCTTCGATAATGTAAATTGGAATTGGCTTAGGGAAACACTCAAATATATGACATTTTCTGGCCATTTTATGTCACATCTAAGTGCTCTCCAGAAATCCCCTACAGCTCAGATATACACCCAAGGTTTTATCTCTCCCCGATTTCAATTATCAAAAGGTACCAGACAGGGATGCCCTCTGTCTCCACTGTTATTTAACTTAGCATTGGAGCCCCTGGCCAGACTGCTTATCTTAAAAGTTCAAGGCATCAAGATAGGCTTCGAAACCTTAGTACAAACTATGTTTGCTGACGATGTCCTGGTATTCTTATCTCACCCACAGACTCAGCTGAATTTAATTTTCCAATTATTGACAGACATAGGTAAAATGAGCGGCTTCAAAATCAACAAAAACAAAAGCGAACTATTATGGCTATCTCCTCAAGCACCAACACAGGCACCACCTGAAGCCACAGAGATCAAAATAGTTAAAACCATAAGATACTTAGGGATCTACTTATCCAGGGACCCCTCTCAAACATATTCACTAAATTATACCCCACTATTACAATCCCTTAAACAACAGTTAAAAAACTGGGAGTCTCTCCCACTTAATTTAATGGGCAGAGCAGCATTACTAAAATCCATAACTATCGGCAGACTGCTATACCCACTACAAACAATTCCATTACTACTTAAACACCAGGACGTCAAAGACCTAGAAAGAGCCACAACAAAATTCATATGGGCTGGCAGGAAACCCAGGATTGCACTAGCCAAATTGAAATTCTCCAAAAACCAGGCCGGCTTAGGAATCCCCAATATCAGAAACTACAATCTGGCATGTCTCTTTAGACACGCCAGAGATTGGATATGTAACACAAGTATCTTCTCCAACACAAAGTTGGAATCTGCCTTTTCTGAACCATGGTCCCTTTCAGCAATCCTACACACTAAATACTCTGTTACCTACAAAGGTAAAACAAAGTAAGGCCATTATGGATACCTGAGTATCTTGGAAAGAAGTACGGAAAAAATTCAATCTACCCATGCACATTTCCAAGTACATGCCACTCTTGGGGCACCCTGGGTTTCCTGCCAGTACCTCTCATGCGGGGTTTGGGCTGTGGGAGGATGCGGGCCTCACGAAATTGGGCCAATTGCTGGACTTGTCGAGAATGAAATGGAAAACATTCCTGCAATTAAAGCAAGAATATAGTCTGCCAAGACACCACTTCTTCTTCTATGCGCAAGTGAAATCTTATGTTTCTAAATCTATGAGAGATCTAAAAGAAGAATTACATTTAAATGACTTTGATAGATTCTTGAACCCAGGAGTACACAAACTCCCTCTGTCTGAATTGCAAAGGCAAATAAACAACAAGCAGACAGAGCACCTGACTACCAACAACTTTAAAGCCTGGATCAAAGACCTAGATGAGAAAAATATATCTAAATGCATAATTGAGGGGAATAATACCCTTAGACAAATAATTAAGAATGAAACTTGGCGAGACTCTCATTTCAAGCTCATACATAGGGCGAAGTTTGCCTTTGATATCAAATACAAAAATCCACCACAACACTATCAACCACAGTGCCCAAAATGCCAAGCTCCCTCTGCCAACTTATTTCACTGTGTTTGGGACTGCCATATCATCCGGAAATATTGGACAGAAGTCCAGCAATTCATAAATCATATGTGTACAAAAGACCTACAAATCACTCCACATCTGTTCTTGTTTAATTCACCAGATCTAGACCCATCTACTCCACAGCCTGATACAGACCCTAAAATGAAACCGAACCCAACGTGCCACCTAGCCCTGGCGGCTGCTCGAAAAGTTATATATAACAAATGGATCTACTCATCCCCTCCAACCATATGGGACCTCAAGCAAGAGTTACTTCACCTGTTAAATATTGACAAAACAGAGGCCCTAATGCATAAAGACTCAAGATCCAAGCCCTTTTTCAAAAAATGGAAACTTTTCATTGGACTTTATTTTTCAACAACAGAGATCCAGGAACTGATGAAACCATTTCAATATACCGAATGGTATGCAACAATGGACTTGTTAGGTAAATTAGGACCCTTACGTATCCAGTAATGATGTTACCTTTATAGAATGACATCTAGAAGTCGGCAGAACATAAGGGTAAAGGGTGGGGGGAGGGGGGAAGAGGGGAAAAAATCGAGAACAGGAAAGAGTACCCTTTAATGTCAAATACAACTTCATTTTACAGTGTAAAAATATATGCTCGTACGAATTTCTTGTTTACAAATTTAATAAAATGTTTATACAAAAAAATATATAAATATTACCTTGAAATTTTGTATTTTTTATAAATAAATTTGTATTTTCTAATTTGTTATACATTAAAAATATATACATAAATAACTTTTAAAATACTTTTATCAATCACTTTCACAAATAGGCCCAAGAAAAAAATTAAAATTCAGCTGTACACTGAGCCAGTCTGACTCAGTTGAGCATGCATGCAGCACCCACACACCTAAAGGCCTTACAGACCTGTTAGCGCTCAATCTCAGTAAATGCAGCGTTTGGTCTGTCAGTGTGAAGCGGGCATAACTCTTACATTGCCACTCTGGACATTTTAACCTGCCTGGTGTTCTATTAAGATCGCCAGGGAGGCTGCGAGAGGGGTTTTTTTTAATAAAAAAAAAACTATTTCATGCAGCCAACTGAAAGTTGGCTGCATGAAAGCCCACTAGAGGGCGCTCCGGAGGCGTTCTTCCGATCGCCTCCGGCGGCCAGAAGTAACACGGAAGGCCGCAATGAGCGGCCTTCCGTGTTTCGCTTACCTCGTCGCCATGGCAACGAGCGGAGTGACGTCATGGACGTCAGCCGACGTCCTGACGTCAGCCGCCTCCGATCCAGCCCTTAGCGCTGGCCGTAACTTTTTGTTCCGGCTACGCTGGGGTCAGGCGGCTGAGGGGACCCTCTTTCGCCGCTGCATGCGGCGGATCGCCGCACTGCAGTGGCGATCAGGCAGCACACGCGGCTGGCAAAGTGCCGGCTGCGTGTGCTGCTTTTTATTTGAGCCAAATCGGCCCAGCAGGGCCTGAGCGGCAGGCTCCGGCGATACTGGACGAGCTGAGCTCGTCCAGACCGCTCAGCAGGTTAAAGCAGCCCTTTTCTTCAAATGTGGGAATGTACTGTGATTTCTGCCCTTTAGGGATTAAAGCCTGACTCCAGGTGTTAGAGCCATAGAAGCTTATTCGGAAGCTTAACCTGAACTCGGAAATTGGATTTCTATAGAAATACTGCAATGCCGCAACTGTGTAATTTTAGCCCAATCACAGAACTCGGAAGCATTGGACCAATCAGAGATTGTAGAGTCAACTTGGAAGTATTTGGCCAATCAGAGTATGCAAAAAATGACCTAAAAAAATACTACTCGGAAATCAGAAAAACTATTGGAAATTAGTGGAATCAGTAATCGGCATTGGGGAATTCAGAATTTCTGCGGAATCAGAAAATTGACATTTCTGACCATCTCTAGTTAGAGCCTTTGAAACTTGTTTTCCATCACTTTTGTGGCCAGTCTTTGTAGTTTGTGAAATTCATCTGCCCATTAAAGCCTATGGAGGTTCGCCCGGTTCGTCTGAATCTAAACTTTTTCCGCATGTTTGAATTTGACGTTTGCGAACCCAAAATCTGATGTTTGCGACATCTCTTCTACAGTGCTGCAACAATAACATTTTTTTTTCTAAATAACATTAAGTTTTTTTTCCAAATAATATTTTTTTTTTCAAAATAACAATAAACATTTTTTTTTCTAAAATTCAATTTGTATGTGTAAACCTGAACATACATGTGCAGAGCCAAGTCACCGGCCAGCGCTCTTGTCAAAAGAGCTTGTCAAACTTTTAATTTTTGGGGTAAAATGTATAGGCCATGACATTGTATGGCCTCTGCTACAGTGGCTGCAACAAAACTATTGTTTTTTTCTCAAATTAAATTTGTATGTAAACCTGCACCATCATGTGCAGAGCCAAGTCTGAGCCAAGTCACTGCATTTCTTGTCAAGGCTGAAACATTTTTTTTTTTTTTAAACCACAAAAACAAAAACTTGTATGTAAAAATGTATATCCATGACATCCATTCCAGTCTCAATCTCGGTAAATGCGACGTTTGGTTTGTCAGTGTGATGCGGACATAACCCTTACATTACCTGATCCATGTGTACACACTCCGGACATTTTAAAGCAGCACTTTATTCCTCAAATGTAGGAATGTAATGTGATTTTTGCCCTTTAGTGATTAAAACATGACTCTGCGTCAATTACATAATTTTTGGTGGGACTTTTGCCATGGATCCCCCTCCGGCATGTCACAGTCCAGGTTTTAGGCCCTTTTTAGGCCCCAATTTTTCCATCACTTTTGTGGCCAGAAACAGTCCCTGTAGGGTTTAGAATTCGCCTGCCCATTGAAGTCTATGGCGGTTTGCCATAGATTTCAAAATTTTACAGAGATTCGAGGTTGAAGTTTACAAATAGAGATGGCCCGAACCACCGATTTTAGGTTCGCAAATCAGTTGTCCAGCTGATCGAATTTGGTCGGTCCGCAATGAAGCAACGACCTTATTATCTTTGGTGTGCCACCCCCCGAGACACTCATATAGCCGGCGGTCATTGCTTCATTGTGATACGCAAGCCCCTTCACTGCGGCAAGGTCATGATCACGAAGGGGAATTGACACATGTACATGCCTTTTGTTATGTTGTTGCAACCGCAACAACATATGGAGGCTGCCATATTTATTTTATTTTAAATAATACTAGTTGCCTGGCTGTCCTGCTGATCCTCTGCCTCTAAGGGCTGGTGCACACCAGAGCGGTTCTGAAGCGTTTTTTAAAACGCTTGCAGGGGGAAAACCGCTTGGCTAATGAAAGTGAATGGGCTGGTGCACACCAGAGTAGTTTCTTTTTCCACAAGCGCAAACTCGTGGGCTGCAGCATTTTTTAGATTTCTGAGGCGTTTCTGCCTCAATGTTAAAGTATAGGAAAGTGGAAAACTGCTCTGAAAAACGATAGATCAGAGCGGTTTTCCAGGTGTTTTTGTTACAGAAGCTGTTCAGTAACAGCTTTACTGTAACAATATTTGAAATGTGCTACACAAAAATGCTCCAAAAAAGGCTAGTCATGTTTAGAAAACATGCCTAGAATCGCTCTGAAATCTGCTTCAAAAACCTCTAGCGTTTTGCAGATCTGCTAGAGGTTTTTGGTGTGCACTGGGCCTAATACTTTTAGCCATAAACCCTGAACATTCATATGCAGATTGGGTGCGTCTGACATTATTGTCAGATCTGACAAGATTAGCTGCATGCTTGTTTCATGTATGCGATTCAGACACTCCTGCAGCCAAAGAGATCAGCAGGGCTGGCAGGCAACTGGCATTGGTCAGCCACAATCAGCCCCGGTAACTGGCTCAGTTGCGTCAGTCGTGGTCTTCTGCGCATGCGCGGACCTCCCGCACATGACATGACTTTTACCGGGGCAGATTGCGGCTGAACGGCAGACCGTGGGAGTGTAACGATTGGTGTCAACAAGCACAGATTCTGATTATTGGTGATCTGCAGAATCACCAATAATGCAAGTATAGCGTGACACAGTACAATCGTAAGCAAGAGGGTGCTTGGTACAATCGAGTATCTCTATAGGGCTCAGAGATACAACCTCCAGGCAAGCTGGAACAGCAGACAACAATAATATACAGCGTAAATACAGTACAAGTCTGTGGAAAAATCCACCACACAGTAATTCCTCAGAGGTGTGGTTACCTCTGAATGGGAACCCCGTGTGTGAGACCCTCCAAAGGACGGCGGAGTAGAGGAATCTCAGCCTCTAGCAGCAAGGGTTTGCTAGTGGCGGTCGTCTCAAAGAGGCAAGCCTCTGATAGAACCCTACAGTGGGAGACGTTCCACTGAAGGGAGAAAGGTCAGACAAAATGAGGTTCGGCAACAGATCAGGTGGTAGCAGTACAGAAACGTGAGACAAGAGAATAGTCGGAAACCAAGCCAATAGTCGATAACGGTACAGGCTGGCGAAGTACAGAATCAGGAAGCAGAAGAGTAGTCAAGACAGGCACAGAATCATACACGACAGTATAATATGTGTATATATTGGCGATAAACCAATATATAACACAATCTCAATACAAGGCAGACTAGGTCTGAGTGCTGACACAGGGTATCGCAAACACAGACGAACTGTGACTGAAAAGCACTTCCTTATATACTGCCTGGGAGAGAAGTCTCCACCCCAGTCTCCACCCCAGGCAGCAACCAATCAGAGCAGGCTAAAATGTCAGCTGACCTCCAAGATATATACCTAGACAAAATCTTTTGCTGGATAGGATGACTGCATTAATTTGAGATGGGTTGCTGAAGAGAGTAATAGTGAAACTACCTCAGTGCAGAAGCTATAGGTGTTGAGTTTACACAACAGTAATTGCAATATCAGCACTGTTCATTGCAGCACTGAATGGCTTTAGGAAAGATTTTGGGTGATGTTGGTGTCATTGTCTTTGGTGCTGATATCCTACTAGTTGTTGAAATCCAAATTTCCTTTCAGTTCCAAGCCAGTTTGTGGGTTTGGTTTACATTTAAATTCCCCAAACATGATTTGTGATGTATGTTGGGATCTCTAGGGTAAATAAGTCAGTTCAATATGTTTTTGTTTTTTTTTTGTTATTTTGTTTTATTTTTTTTAAAGAAACTTGCAGTTTTGTAAGAAAATTCATTTTAAAGATTAGGTGGAATATCTCTCTCTCTCTCTCTCTTTATACTTTTCAAGAAAGATTAAACGTGTGGCAGAGAAACACGGTTTAAACTTGGCAGATGTCATATCACATTGTTTTTTGCTATGCATGTCATACTCACTTGTGGAACGATGTCAAAAAATGTTTTCAAAAAGATCCTGTAGTTTTTGAGCCATAATAACAAAAAACAGAGCAATCTAAATATATCCATATCCATGGATAGTATTAGCACAATTTAAACAAAAAAAGCATCCATGGTAAGTAAACCAAACGACCAACACTACATGTAGCAATAAGTATAAATTTATTAAGGACGTATCCCAGGTAAAAACAAGAACAATTCACCAGCGTTGCTGGGAGGGGGAATAGAATATTAAATGTAAACACATAAGTTAATGGTTGAAGAGGGGGATGGACGTATGCATGAACAAACATCACATACAAATGTCAGTATCTATCTAAATGCAGCACAATCTCCCAAATATGGCCATCACAATGTATATATAGATAATGAGGCTGCCTATGCTAAAGATACAAAGTTAAATAAACTCCTTACCACTCCAAAGCACTGCCCCTCTCACGCATCCGCCGGCGAAAAGAGACCTGCATGTATCGCACCCCCTACGGTGCTTCCTCAGAGATAAGCATTAAAAGCATGGGCCGCCATAAATACCGTGCCAAAAACGCCGCTGATCGATGCCCCCCATGCGTCACTATGCTACGCGGCCTCACGGTCGCGTAGACTAAGTGGCGCATACCCGATGATGCTGTAAGCTGAGGGTCAATGCTTTGAGCAGCCGGTAAAAATAATCAATAAAGCACTAAGCTACATATTGAAGAGGGTCGCTAGACTAATAATTATAATAACACCATTGAAAAATAATTAATAATAACAGAAGCACGTTTGGCCTATCTGCATATATGTAAAACCTCGTAAACGCCATCTTGTGGCTATAATGAATATTGCACATAAAAATTATTTTATATTTCTGAACAGACACAATTTAGAGGAACGCATAGGGCATCTAGTGGTCAATAATTACCTTTACAAGTGATATAGTAATATACAATGAATATATACAAAAATTCATAGATATATACAAACAAGAGAGGAGTTCTCAACAAGTGCTATTAAAAAATATGAAAATATTTTTATATAAAGTGCTGATGAAGGAATATAGAATTTAATAATAATGAAAACATTTCTTATATATTGAAAAATTAACTATTTCCTATATAAAGTGTCTTGTGCCTTGTGCCTTGAATTTAATTGAAGACTCATGAATGTGAATTAGTCGTGCCAGTGCCATCTGGGTGTCAATTGCAAGATCCAATAAATAAATCTTGAAAACTACAAAAAACAAACAGATCCAGTCAATAACAGACAATCCATACTAAAATTGTGGAATACCACTCTATGTCGTGACCATGCCAAGGTATTCCTAGAGTGTGGAATCCCACTCAATAATTGTGACCATAAATAGGTGATAACATGCAGTTACTGTGCAAAAAACAATATTCCAGTAGTCAGTACTCACCACTGACATAAATGGAAAAACCTGACGCATGCAATCCAGTGTCAGTACTCACTTCTGACAACTGAAAAAACAAAATGTGAAACAAAGGAGTGACAATAACATAGATTTGTTCATGTCGTACTCACAAACGACAGGAAACAAACCTCACGTGTTAAAGTGCAGAAAAAAACGTGATATAGTGTGGATGAATAGACAAATAGTTATATCTCTGGATCATAAGCACCAAAGCCAAGCTAATAAAACCCCATACTCAAAGAACTAAAATAAAATAAAATATTACTCACTTGTGAAAGTGTCATATATCGATAAGAGAGTAAATTGATAACTCGACTCACAATTCAACCTATGACTGCTAGTGTCAACATAGTGGATATATACAGTTCACCTGTTAAATAACAGAGAAATTGGTTAGCATATATTGCACTTATAAACAAGGGGCAAAACCCAGGGGTAAACAATCTACTGAGGCAGAAAACATCAGAAACTAGCATCTTCATTAAGACCCCTTGGACTTCTCGTTTGTAACCTAAAGATCCACCGTAATTCAGCACGTAGGAGCTTATTAACAATATCACCGCCTCTAATATCACTCCTAATTGTTTCAAGTCCACAAAACAACCAATCCCTCAGGGATCCTTGATGTACATTAAGTGCATGGGTGGCTAATGTCGTGTTTTACCTCGTACCCTATCCCTGGCAGCCAATCTGACAACCGAGTGATGCTTCTGTAACCGAATCTTTAAGACATTCTTCGTCTGTCCAACGTACGTCCAGCCACATGGACATTGCAGCATGTATATGACGGCTCGAGTCTTACAATGAATATAGTTGTTGATATAAAAACTTTTGCCATTATGGCGGTTCCTGACTGTCCTAGTATTTCTCATATTGGGGCATATGCTGCATGAGCCACAAGGAAAACTTCCTTTAGTTGTTCTGCTCATGCTCGGCTTTTGAAAATGACTAGGACACAATATGGTTTTTAAAGTTGGTGCTCTCTTGGCTGTGAGACTCGGGCGGTCCGTAAGAAAACGGTCTAATATCGGGGTCTAATTTCAGAACATCCCAGTGTTTACCTATTATTCTCCGCATGTCATGCCACTGGTTATTGTAAGGCGTAGCTATTCTTATTTTAGAATCATGTCGTCTTTTCTTTGATCGTAAAAGTTCTGTTCGTGGTATTGCTCTCGCCCTCCTGATAGCTTGTTCTATACATTTCCTAGGATAGCCCCTGGTTTTTAGTCTTTCTTTCAAATCAATGGCCGCTAGCTCAAAATCATTGTCTGAACAGTTCCTACGTAACCGTATAAACTGTCCTATCGGGATATTACGTTTCACCGATTCCATGTGATGAGATTGGTTTTGTAGGATGCTGTTAACTGCAGTTGGTTTGCGAAATACTGTCGTTGTGAGTTCACCTTTCCAATTCTTTTGGATTCTAAGATCTAAGAATTCAACCTCCTGATCACTAATGTTGTAGGTCAGAAAAATATTTAAGTCATTATGATTCAAAACTTCAAAAAATTCAGAGCACAGATGTCGTGGTCCCTGCCATATAATAAATAAATCATTGATGTGGGGGTGGAACCGACTCATCGATTCTGACCATACACACTCGCGCTCCCAACACCCAAGGAACAGGTTGGCAACCGAGGGGGCACATTTCGCCCCCATGGCTACCCCCCTGACCTGAGGTAGAAGCGCGAGTCAAACACAAAAACATTGTGCTTCAATACAAATTCCAACAGTGATAGCAAAAACAGTCTTCGAGAATCGGGAATATTACCCATATTTAAGAAGTAATTCACAGCTCGCAACCCTTCATCATGCCCTACGTTTGAGTAGAGTGATTCTACATCACATGTGACAAGAAGAGAGTCTTCGGGTACATTGATACATTCAAGATGACTCAATAAGTCACCCGTGTCACGTATATATGAATCCAGTGATGTTACAAAGGGCTGTAAATAATAATCGATGAATTGACAAGCACGTTCAGTCATGCTGCCAATCCCCGATATTATGGGTCTACCCGGTGGCTGATGCGGATTCTTGTGTACTTTAGGCAGCATATAGAATGTTGCCATCACTGGTTTGTCTTTCCAAAGAAAACGTGATTCTTTATCAGTAATCACCCCTTCACATTTGGCTGTATCTAGAAGACTCCGAAAGTCGCGCTGAAAAATTTCCATGGGATTTTCTCGTAGTCTGCGATAAAATGATTGATTGTTCAGTTGTTTAAATGCCTCGTCTAAATATAATTCAAGGGGCCAAATGACCATGTTCCCCCCTTTGTCGGCCTCTTTGATCAATATGTCTTTTCTAGCCCTCAGGGAACCAATGGCTTGTCTTTGATCAGGTTGCAAATTATCTGCAAAAATTGCACGCTGACTCCCCAGGCTGTGTAGATCTTTGCACACTAATTCAAAAAAAGTTTTGATCTCAGTACTGAAGTATGGCAAAAATTTGAAAGGAGGTTTGAAGGTGACTTCACTCACCTGTTCTTCATTCTCGTTTAGGAGACTTAGTAAATCATCAAGCGCCAGTTGATCATTAAGATGCAATCCATGATCCAGTATGTCCTGATCCTGTATAGAACGAGGATCATACATTTTTTTGAGGGTTAAGCGTCTGCAGAAAAAGTACAGATCTTTTAATATTTCAAATTCATCAAAATGATTATTAGGTGAAAAAGACAGTCCTCTAGATAATACATTCATTTCACCATCTGTTAAGGGAACCGATGATAAATTAATTACCTGAAGAGCTGCTGGATCGGGCGAGCCCTTATCCGTTCTACGTCTTTTAACAACATTTTTCTTGATCTGATTAAAGGGATGTGGTGTTGTCATTCTTTGTGCCGTAGATTGTGATGTTCCATCTGATTCAAAAGCATCACTTGAGTCTCTTTTCGCCGGCGGATGCGTGAGAGGGGCAGTGCTTTGGAGTGGTAAGGAGTTTATTTAACTTTGTATCTTTAGCACCTTTTCCTGCGACTCATCTAATGTGGTATACGTGATCATGTGTGCAAAATGCCCCAAAGGAATTTATGTGGGAGAAACAAGTCAACCACTGCGTGATCGCATGACACACCACAGATCCACTATTAACAGCAGGAAAAGGGATATTACAAAATATACTGATCTCCCAATACCAACACACTTTTGTTTACCTGGACACAGTTTAAGCGATTTTCGCGTCACTGTATTAATGGGTGGCTTCAAATCGGGAAACATGAGACTAACACAAGAAACTAAGTTTATACATTGGTTCAAAACTGTACAAGATGGTTTAAACAAGGACTCTAACTTCTTGTGCTGGTATGATGGGTTTTAAATGCCACAATTCTTTTAATTTTAATTTTTCTATCTTTTCATTCATTTTTGTGCCATATGCTGTGTAAGATGGAATTCACTGTCACTATTCATTTTATTTGCTTTCAGGTGCTGGCTTTAAATGCCACAATTCTTTTAAGCTTAGAATTAATGGTGCATGTAACCAGGCCAGTTACCATTTGAATTAGGAATTTACGATGTCTCCCCATCACCAGAGTCTGCTTTATGTCATGTTGAGGATTCTATTGATCTTATCAATTTAGATAGGATGCCTGGGAAAGCCTCCTCAGTAACAGTTTAGGCCCGGTTCACATTAGCGGCTGCTATCCGGAATCGCCGTGCCGGAGCCGTGCCGGAGCCGGACCGCATGCGGACCGGACGAAACGGACGCACGGCATAGCAATGAAAGTCTATGCGACCGTTCACATGCGTCCGTTTCGTCCGGACCGGAGCCGGACCGGATCCGGACTCCGGCGTCTGTTCCAACATGCGCTATTTTTTGGTCCGGCTGGTCCGGCTGACGTATCCGGACCGGAGCCGGAATGTTGCATCCGGCCAATGGAAACCAATGAGAACCGGAGAGCGCACAACACACTGGCTATAAAAACCGGATGTTGTACCACACTTCCTATGCTGACTCTATGGTATGGTGGCCATTTTGGATGGGGACCACATGGCACCAGCGTTCACAGAGTGGAGCAGCAGTGACTTCATGCTGGAGCTCTTTGGCAGCAATATGGAGCAGGATCTGTCTGATAGCGAGGGGGTGAGGCCCTACACATCAGAAGACCTCATCCTACAGGTGCAGCAGGTACCAGCCCTGTGGGACAAGGGGGATGCGGACCACAGCAACATCAAAAAATGCAGAGGCCTGTGGAAAAAAATTGCCAAGCTGTATGTGGAGGACTTTGAGCACTTGAGCAAGAGACAGCAAGGCACAGAGGGTATGTTGACTAGAAGTTTTTGGGGGGGGCTTGTGGTTTAAGCTTGTGATGTATTCCACTTTTGCTATGGATTTGTGTCACCCACGTGTTGCCCACCCACCCGTGGCCCACCCACCTGTTCCCCACCCACCTGTACCCCACCTGTGATGTATCCCACCCACCTGTACCCCACCTGTGATGTACCCCACCTGTGCTGTATCCCACCCACCTGTGATGTATCCCACCCACCTGTACCCCACCTGTGATGTATCCCACCCACCTGTACCCCACCTGTGATGTATCCCACCCACCTGTACCCCACCTGTGATGTACCCCACCTGTGCTGTATCCCACCCACCTGTGATGTATCCCACCCACCTGTACCCCACCTGTGATGTATCCCACCCACCTGTACCCCACCTGTGATGTATCCCACCCACCTGTACCCCACCTGTGATGTACCCCACCTGTGCTGTATCCCACCCACCTGTGATGTATCCCACCCACCTGTACCCCACCTGTGATGTATCCCACCCACCTGTACCCCACCTGTGATGTACCCCACCTGTGATGTATCCCACCCACCTGTACCCCACCTGTGATGTATCCCACCTGTGATGTATCCCACCCACCTGTACCCCACCTGTGATGTATCCCACCCACCTGTACCCCACCTGTGATGTATCCCACCTGTGATGTATCCCACCCACCTGTACCCCACCTGTGATGTATCCCACCCACCTGTACCCCACCTGTGATGTATCCCACCTGTGATGTATCCCACCCACCTGTACCCCACCTGTGATGTATCCCACCCACCTGTACCCCACCTGTGATGTATCCCACCCACCTGTACCCCACCTGTGATGTATCCCACCCACCTGTACCCCACCTGTGATGTACCCCACCTGTGCTGTATCCCACCCACCTGTGATGTATCCCACCCACCTGTACCCCACCTGTGATGTATCCCACCCACCTGTACCCCACCTGTGATGTATCCCACCCACCTGTACCCCACCTGTGATGTATCCCACCTGTGATGTATCCCACCCACCTGTACCCCACCTGTGATGTATCCCACCCACCTGTACCCCACCTGTGATGTATCCCACCCACCTGTCTGTGATGTATCCCACCCACCTGTACCCCACCTGTGATGTACCCCACCTGTGCTGTATCCCACCCACCTGTGATGTATCCCACCCACCTGTACCCCACCTGTGATGTATCCCACCCACCTGTACCCCACCTGTGATGTATCCCACCCACCTGTACCCCACCTGTGATGTATCCCACCTGTGATGTATCCCACCCACCTGTACCCCACCTGTGATGTATCCCACCCACCTGTACCCCACCTGTGATGTATCCCACCTGTGATGTATCCCACCCACCTGTACCCCACCTGTGATGTATCCCACCCACCTGTACCCCACCTGTGATGTATCCCACCTGTGCTGTATCCCACCCACCTGTGATGTATCCCACCCACCTGCGATGTACCCCACCTGTGCACATAAAACATACACAATGACCAATTATTAAACATCAATTTATTGTAAAAAATTAATACATTTAAAATCACTCAAAAACTTGAAACTCCAAAATAAACACATTTCAACAAAACATATTAAAAACCAAACATTCACCCTCGTCCTGGTGGTGTGGTAAAATAAAGTCTCAGTTGGTCCCTGTTCCGCAGTGACACTACCCTTGGCCTGGTTGCATACCTCCGCAGGGGCATAAGTGGAAGCACATTCGGGGGTTCCGGAGTCTCTCTTTCCTCCTGCCGCACAAAGTTGTGGAGGATGCATGCTGCCTTCACCACGACAACTGCGTTGCCCGGTTTCAGCAGCATGGGCGTGTGGAACACCCTCCACTTTGACACCAGGATCCCAAATGTGCACTCCACCATTCTCCTTGCACGGCTCAACCGAGCATTGAAGTGTAGCTGGCTGGCATCAAGTCCCCTGTCTGTGTTAGGAATATGGTCATGCCACTTCCTGCCTGCTGGTGGCAGCATCGTTTTGAACTCTGAACTTCCTTTATTCCACCAGCAGATGGCTCTAGAGACTTTGCAGGACCTGAACTTTCCTTGTTCCACCACTGGGTGGCTCTATGCCGGCTGGAGACAGCTCTGCCACTGCAAGGGTTGCTCTCTATGGACTTTGCTTGTCAATCATGCTGCAGGTGTGTCCTCCTTATTTAAGAGCCCTGCAAGGAGCAACCTTTGCCAGAACTTTGTGCTCGCTAGCTGGAGTATCTGGACAACCCTGGTTCTCTGGTATCCTGTATCTGTTATCCTGTTTCTGAACCTAGATTCTGTCTGACCTCGTTTACTGCCTGCTCCTTGTGTACCGTGATTGCTCGATTGTTGCCGACCTATGCTTTGTCCTGACTGTGATTTTGTGCCTGCCTTCTTGTACTGCGTTTGGTGTATATATTGTATATCTTTGTCCGGTGTATCTGTGTGTGTGTATATATATATATCCTGTATATATTTAGGTAGATAGATAGATAGATAGATAGATAGGGATTGGGGTTTTTGCATCTTGCTTTGATTGTATGGTGTGTATGTATGTGGTGGTTGCGTTCTTGTATATAATTGCCACCATATTCTCTGACTGCTGTACATAGTGTTGTGTGCTGCTGCATTGATAGTGCATAATACTGTATGCACGATTGTAAATAAACCTTCCTGCATAGTTTATTCCTGTCTCAGTGTCTGTGTTGCTGCAAACTGCAATCAATCTCAGTTTCTCCGTTCAGGCTCATGACAGAAGTTCTGGCCAATTACTGATTGCTGCAGCTACACTGTATACTGAGTTATCTGTCAGAATGAATCTACAAGATCTTGATTACTATGCATTTTTGGCTGAGGAATCTGAGCAAGAATGCCGCACTTTCTTTGCTGATTATCCTAGGGAAGATCTGCTGAAGTTAATTAGTCAGGTTTATGGACTTGTTAAGGATGGATCGTTTGACTCACAGGATTTTGAATGCATAATCAAAATCTGGTATGATCTTGCGTTCCCTACAGTTTCTGATGGGTATTTACCACCCTACAATTTGCATAAAATTGAAGCCTTGATTAATTTGTTAGAAGATGATCAAGTGGGTTTTTTTGATTATTTTAATAACAAGGATAAACAAACTGTGCAAACATGCATTAACTCTCTGCAATCCTTGATCAATCAAGGCCTATGCAAATCTGGAAAGGCTTCACTTCTATTGTCTGCTTGGCAGAAAGTGTTATCTCCCAGCTCCATATCTCATGCCCTGCCTGTAAGAAATACATTTGAATTTAAATTTAATTCTGATCAAATTGAACATTTATTTAATTATTTGAGGAAGGATAGGCAGAGGTTTGTTGAATATTATGCCAATCAAGAAGAGGAATTTATAAGGGCCTGTATGTGTGCGACTCAGTCTCTGAATGTGCAAAAACTCTGCAAGTGTGAATCAGCTGCAAAGCTACTTGATGCCTGGTCTGAGATTCTGTCCTCTCATTTTCACTCTCTTCCTCCTGTTAACCCTTCATATACCTCGAACCATGTCCAATACTCACAGACTGCAACAGTTAAACAATTTGTACCTACATTACCAGTAATAACTAAATCTGTGTATTATGACTTGCCTGTCTCTACTGACCAGAAGAAATGCGCTACTAAGCAAACGGCCATCAGATCTACACCTTGGTCCTCACAGTTGCCAGTATCTGCATTAAAGTCTGTCCCAGTGTTGAGGAAACCAAAATGCAAATACTTCCCTACAGCCTCTATTGCTCCTGTGCAGCCTCCATCCGCCTCATCTCCTGTGCAGACTCCAGCCGATTCCAGTCGTGTGCAGACTCCAGCCGATTCCAGTCGTGTGCAGACTCCAGCCAATTCCAGTCGTGTGCAGACTCCATCCAAGTCGGTGCAGACTCCATGCAGCTCCATACAGACTCCAGTTGATTTTTGTCCTCAGCAATCTCCAGTCAGTCCTGAGCAGTTCCTCGCCTTTCTTTGTGGACTTTTTCATGGACTAGATTTGCTGACTATGGGTCAGCCCGACAGGCCCTCAGAGCCCCAGCATGTTCATCCTGCAGTATCCAGTCCTGCAATCCAGCCGGCAGAGTGTTGCATCCAGCCGGCAGAGTGTTGCATCCAGCCGGCAGAGTGTTGCATCCAGCCGGCAGAACTTTGCTCCTTGCCTGCAGAACTTTGCTCCTTGCCTGCAGAACTTTGCTCCTTGCCTGCAGAACTTTGCTCCTTGCCTGCAGAACTTTGCTCCTTGCCTGCAGAACTTTGCTCCTTGTCCGCACAGACTGTATTGGGATCTCAGCCAACGGTCCAGCCAAGCGCTCAGCCAACGGTCCAGCCAAGCGCTCAGCCAACGGTCCAGCCAAGCGCTCAGCCAACGGTCCAGCCAAGCGCTCAGCCAACGGTCCAGCCAAGCGCTCAGCCAACAGCCCAGCCAAGCGCTCAGCCAACGGCCCAGATCCATGAGGTTATGCAAGCTGCTGCCCAGCCTTCACAGACTTTTGTTGCTGATGTTCCTGATGGTGCCCGGCCTGCTACTGTTCTTGCTTCTCCTGGTAGTGCCTGGCCTGCTGGACTACTTGAGGGCACCCAGTTTACCATCCAGCCTGTTGCTACCTTGTCTGAGACTATTCAGTCTGTTGCTAGTATGCCTGCAGCACTACCTGAAGTTTTCCAGTTTACTGCTCAGATGTCACAGACCTCTGCTGTTGCTTCCAAGTCTGGCGACTCTGCTGTTGCTTCCAAGTCTGGCGACTCTGCTGTTGCTTCCAAGTCTGGCGACTCTGCTGTTGCTTCCAAGTCTGGCGACTCTGCTGTTGCTTCCAAGTCTGGCGACTCTGCTGTTGCTTCCAAGTCTGGCGACTCTGCTGTTGCTTCCAAGTCTGGCGACTCTGCTGTTGCTTCCAAGTCTGGCGACTCTGCTGTTGCCTCCAAGTCTGCAGTTCCTGCTCCTGTTGCCTCCAAGTCTGCAGTTCCTGCTCCTGTTGCCTCCAAGTCTGCAGTTCCTGCTCCTGTTGCCTCCAAGTCTGCAGTTCCTGCTCCTGTTGCCTCCAAGTCTGCAGTTCCTGCTCCTGTTGCCTCCAAGTCTGCAGTTCCTGCTCCTGCTGCTGCTCAGCCACCACAGACTCCTGCTCCTGCTGCTGCTCAGCCACCACAGACTCCTGCTGCTGCTGCTGCTCAGCCACCACAGACTCCTGCTGCTGCTGCTGCTCAGCCACCACAGACTCCTGCTGCTGCTGCTGCTCAGCCACCACAGACTCCTGCTGCTGCTGCTCAGCCACCACAGACTCCTGCTGCTGCTCAGCCACCACAGACTCCTGCTGCTGCTCAGCCACCACAGACTCCTGCTGCTGCTCAGCCACCACAGACTCCTGCTGCTGCTGCTGCTCAGCCACCACAGATTACTGCTGCTCAGCCACCACAGATTACTGCTGCTCAGCCACCACAGATTACTGCTGCTCAGCCACCACAGACTCTTCCTGCTGCTGCTGTGTTGGTCCAGCCACTACCAACTCCTACTGCTGCTGCTGTCCAGTTACCTCAATCTGTTGCTGATCTTCCTCCAGATGGTTTCCTGTCCATTGCCCCGATTGATGGTTTCCTGTCTTCTTTCCAGCCTGATGTCTGCCAGTCCACTGCCAAGCTACCTCCTGAACCTGCTCTTCCTCTTGATGGCACCCAGTCTACGGCTAATGCTTGCCACTTCACTGCCATGCCTAAGGTCTACCAGCCTGATATGTGCTTGAGTGAGGACCTGCCTATTGCCTGGCAGGGCACTTTCCTACCTGATGTTTACCAGGCCACTGCTCTGCCTGGTGCTTTGTCTGATATATGCCAGTTTACCATGCTGTCTGATGCCTACCAGCCTGGTGTTCTTCTTGATGTCTTTTATCTCCAGTTCCTAATTCAGCATCCTGAGATACAAAGTGAAAAATTAAATTTTCTGTTTCCCTCCCTGCCCACCCAGTGTTGGCAGAAATTGTCAACCGTCCTGTATGATTTCCTTTCTGCCGCCTCTTGGGATCCTGGCGGTAGTGGTATATGGTCTTGTTGGAGCGTCCTGAGGCCGCTCCTTAAGGGGGGGGTTATGTTAGGAATATGGTCATGCCACTTCCTGCCTGCTGGTGGCAGCATCGTTTTGAACTCTGAACTTCCTTTATTCCACCAGCAGATGGCTCTAGAGACTTTGCAGGACCTGAACTTTCCTTGTTCCACCACTGGGTGGCTCTATGCCGGCTGGAGACAGCTCTGCCACTGCAAGGGTTGCTCTCTATGGACTTTGCTTGTCAATCATGCTGCAGGTGTGTCCTCCTTATTTAAGAGCCCTGCAAGGAGCAACCTTTGCCAGAACTTTGTGCTCGCTAGCTGGAGTATCTGGACAACCCTGGTTCTCTGGTATCCTGTATCTGTTATCCTGTTTCTGAACCTAGATTCTGTCTGACCTCGTTTACTGCCTGCTCCTTGTGTACCGTGATTGCTCGATTGTTGCCGACCTATGCTTTGTCCTGACTGTGATTTTGTGCCTGCCTTCTTGTACTGCGTTTGGTGTATATATTGTATATCTTTGTCCGGTGTATCTGTGTGTGTGTGTATATATATATCCTGTATATATTTAGGTAGATAGATAGATAGGGATTGGGGTTTTTGCATCTTGCCTTGATTGTATGGTGTGTATGTATGTGGTGGTTGCGTTCTTGTATATAATTGCCACCATATTCTCTGACTGCTGTACATAGTGTTGTGTGCTGCTGCATTGATATTGCATAATACTGTATGCACGATTGTAAATAAACCTTCCTGCATAGTTTATTCCTGTCTCAGTGTCTGTGTTGCTGCAAACTGCAATCAATCTCAGTTTCTCCGTTCAGGCTCATGACAGTCTGGGTACGGACGCATTACATGGTCGGACAGGGCGAAGGCCTCGTCCCCCACAAACACATAGGGGTAGGCCGGTGCCCTTGTCCCAGGCCAGGGTCTGTCACGGGGGAGACGCAGTCTGCCTTCCTCCATCAGCCGGCAAAGGGTCGTACGCTGGAAAATTCCAGAGTCATTGGAACTACCGTACGACCCCACATCCACGTACACAAACTTGTAGTCCGCATCTGCCACTGCCATTAGAACAATGCTGAAGTATTTTTTATAGTTGAAATAATGGCTGCCACTCCCCACGGGTTTCTGAATCCGGATGTGTTTCCCATCCAGTGCGCCAACACAATTAGGAAACTTGCACTCGGTCCAGAAGCCCTGGGCGATCTCCTCCCATTTCGTGGTGTCCGGCACAGGCATGTATCTGGCCCTCAGTCGCGTCCAAAGGATCCTCGAAGTCCTCACGACGATGCCTGCCACCGTGCTCTTCCCAATACGAAATGTGACATGTAGCGATGTATATGTTTGTCCAGTTGCGATGTACCTACAAGAGAAATAATCGAAATCAATTTTTCATGTCGTTACAGGAGAAAGGTTCAAGACAAGGTGGCGCAATATACGGGATGCATACGTGAAATGGCTACGGAAGAAAAAACTTGCCGAACGAAGTGGCAGTGGCGGGGGAAGGCGACAAAAAGACTACCAATTTGCCAAGCAATTGTCTTTCATCAATGCAAGCCTGGAACCTAGACTGTAAGTACCACTACTGTGGGCAGGAACTGAGAGCTCATTTACCATGACTTCGGCCATGTATTGCTATGGCCTCAATTCCCATGGCTAGCGAACTTTTCTCACAAGCTTTATCAAATGTTGGGTAGAAACGGTTGATAAAGTGTTTGCTAGTGTTTGCTAGCTCTGTGAATTGACGCCACATGCTGTTTGGCACACCAATAAATATTGTTTTTATCTACAGGACTGAAGACAATTTGGAGCAAGAGGAACCGACCCAGGAGGCACGGTTCAGCAGTGAGGAGAGCTTGGTGGATGATGACGTCGCCGATGTAACCTATTGCCCCGAGGAGAGGAGTAGGAGGAGGGAGTCCTTAATCCCAACTCTCTCCTTTGATGATGACTTGGCAGAAGAGAGCTTGGATGTTGAGGTTGCAGGACCGAGTGTGGAAGAAGCTGCACCTCCACAATCGACCGCTATGGAAGCTCCAGGGGAACAAGAACAAAGTGAGGAGCACCGAGAGACTGCAGCACAACCAGCGCGCAGGGCAACCCCGACACAGGCCAGAGGACGGGAAGATGCTGCCACACCACCAGTGAGGACCACCACACCAGTGAGGCGTCGAGGTACCCTCCCCCCAACAAGGAGAGAGACAGAGTCCGAGATGTCCGGGGCTGTCTCCGGACTTCTCGGGATTCTTCAGAGCCACCAAACTCTCATAACCCGGCAGTTGCAAGATGAGGACAGGGGCCATATCATGGAGCAGTACAAGTCCCACATCACTTCACTGCAATGTGAGCTCGACGCTGTACATGGGCACTACAGGGACGAGCTTAAAATGATTCATGAGATGCACAGAGGAGAAATCGACCAACTGCGTGCGCAGCATCATCAGTCGGTGGGCCAGCTGCAGAACATGATGCAGCAAATGCATCAACAAAGCAAGGAACTACTGAAATTGCAGGCACACCCGTGTTTTCACACTGTGATGTCTCTAATACCATATTTGGAAAAGGTGCCTTCCCAAAACCTGATGGCGTGCCATTCCAATTTGCTGGAGGTGATTAAACAGCACATGGACACGCCATTATTGCAACCACCAATTTTTAGACCCCCACAACCAACAGCGGTGCCCACCTGGCAATCATCACAGATGTACACCGGCTACAGAGGCAGTCAATATGGGCCACCGCTGTCAGGGTCCAGCTCATCCACGACCAGCACCCAAGAGAGTCCAGATTTCCAGGCAGCAACTCCCACCTTTTCTAGTAGTGGTGCCGATACAATTTGAAAAAAAAAGTCAAATTGTTCCTGGACATGCTCCTCTGAATACCTCCGATCCTCGGAGGAAGGATACCATCACAGGGCTTTTTAGCCCAACCTTTTCCCTGCCCCATCTCCTTCAACCAAGGTTCAGAGGTGTTCAGATGACCATGTCAGGGAACTTTTGGTTTTGCTGGACTTGAACTTTAGGGCCTGGTGTCCCCGAAAGACACTACCTGGGTCACAACCTTGTGCCTGTTGCACTGCACCTGTAGTCCTGCACCTGTGCCTTTGATTCCTCTTGTTCCTTACTTTGTTGTTCCTAATCACTTGCACAAGACCCTTGGAGCCATGGGTGAAGGACACCTTCACTGGTCGGTGAGAGGCCTAGCCTTTTCACTGACCTGTGTCCTTCACCCATGGCTCAGAGGGTCCTGTGCCAGTGGTTAGGTTTTTAAAGCACTTCAATTTTAGGGCCTGGTGTCCCCGAAAGACACTGCCTGGGTCACAACCTTGTGCCTGTTGCACTGCACCTGTAGTCATGCACCTCTGCCATCGGTTCCTCTTGCTCCTCACTTTGTTCTTGTTCCTAACCACTTGCACAAGACCCTTTGAACCATGGATGAAGGACACCTTGACTGGTCGGTGAGAGGCCTAGCCTTTTCACTGACCTGTGTCCTTCACCCATGGCTCAGAGGGTCCTGTGCCAGTGGTTAGGTTTTTAAAGCACTTCAATTTTAGGGCCTGGTGTCCCCGAAAGACACTGCCTGGGTCACAACCTTGTGCCTGTTGCACTGCACCTGTAGTCATGCACCTCTGCCATCGGTTCCTCTTGCTCCTCACTTTGTTCTTGTTCCTAACCACTTGCACAAGACCCTTTGAACCATGGATGAAGGACACCTTGACTGGTCGGTGAGAGGCCTAGCCTTTTCACTGACCTGTGTCCTTCACCCATGGCTCAGAGGGTCCTGTGCCAGTGGTTAGGTTTTTGAAGCACTTCAATTTATTAGGGCCTGGTGTCCCCGAAAGACACTACCTGGGTCACAACCTTGTGCCTGTTGCACTGCACCTGTAGTCATGCACCTCTGCCATCGGTTCCTCTTGCTCCTCACTTTGTTCTTGTTCCTAACCACTTGCACAAGACCCTTTGAACCATGGATGAAGGACACCTTGACTGGTCGGTGAGAGGCCTAGCCTTTTCACTGACCTGTGTCCTTCACCCATGGCTCAGAGGGTCCTGTGCCAGTGGTTAGGTTTTTGAAGCACTTCAATTTATTAGGGCCTGGTGTCCCCGAAAGACACTACCTGGGTCACAACCTTGTGCCTGTTGCACTGCACCTGTAGTCATGCACCTCTGCCATCGGTTCCTCTTGCTCCTCACTTTGTTCTTGTTCCTAATCACTTGCACAAGACCCTTGAAACCATGGATGAAGGACACCTACACTGGTCGGTGAGAGGCCTAGCCTTTTCACTGACCTGTGTCCTTCATCCTTGGCTCAGAGGGTCCTGTGCCAGTGGTTAGGTTTTTGAAGCACTAATAATTTAGGGCCTGGTGTCCCCGAAAGACACTACCTGTAGTCCTGCTCCTCTGCCATCGGTTCCTCTTGCTCCTCACTTTGTTCTTGTTCCTAATCACTTGCACAAGACCCTTGAAACCATGGATGAAGGACACCTACACTGGTCGGTGAGAGGCCTAGCCTTTTCACTGACCTGTGTCCTTCATCCATGGCTCAGAGGGTCCTGTGCCAGTGGTTAGGTTTTTGAAGCACTTCAATTTATTAGGGCCTGGTGTCCCCGAAAGACACTTGGGCAGCTATGCCCTGCAACTCTTCCAGCACAAAGTTGGTGGTTGGTGTTCCTTAAAACTGACCGGGCTATACCATAGATATGTTATTTTTTTGTCTTCCATATTGGAAGAATGTTTCCATGTTGGAAAGTGGTTGTTTTTGCAATAAAAAAATTTGTTTTTACATACCTCAGTGTGATGAGTAGTTGTTCTTGTGGTGTGACTGCTCTCCTGAACGTGGTATCCTTCTTCCTAAGGTCATCCTTCACCATCTCCAAAAGGGTATCAAACCTGTCAGGAGATGTAAAGGAAGAAGCTGTAAAGTATGTTGTGGGACAAGGTGTTGGGTGGAGGATGGGGGAGGTGTGTTTACAGAGGTTTGGGAGTGTTGTGGAGGGTGGGGGTGTAGTGTATAGCTAGGTATACAGGGGTGTGGGGGTCAGGGTGGTGTGTTTAGCTAGGTATACAGGGATGAGGTGTTGTGAGGGTGAGGGTGGGGTGTTTAGGAATGGTGGGGGTTGGTGTATTTAGGCCTATATACTTACAGGGGAATAGACATCCGAGTGTAGCTGTAGAACTTCTGTGGGTGTCGTCTGAGGTCCCGGTAGAGGGCCTGGAACTCTCCCTTCCTCTGCCTCCTGGCTAGTAGAGGGTGCACCCACCATCTCCTGCGAGGAGCACGCCTTCTCCCCACATAGTAGTAGGTAAACAACAGGAAGGAGAGAATTCCCAGGTAATAAGCGTAAAAAATGACTGGATCCATGGTCCCAACTGCTGTCTCTGTATCCAAGGATGGTCTCCACACGTCCAGCTGTCTCCAACAATGACCCCAGAGCTTCTGCTGACCTCCCAGAACCCCAGGTATTTATACAGGTTGTTATCTCTTTAAGAATCCGGATCCGGACCGCAACCGTGTTCATACCGCACGGAAACCGTATGCAACCGGACCGGATCCGGACCGGATCCGGACAGGAACCGTACGGTTCAGGTCCGATCCGGCTCCGGTGCGGTCCGGACATCCGGTGCGGTTTTTGCAAAACCGCAAGTGTGAACGGGGCCTTAGGCATCTAATTACATTTATGTTTGCAAAGAATGTTTCTCCTCTGTATGTCAGTGTATATAAGCTGTGTTTTTCAGTTTTGGTCAGGAACCAGTCCGACGAAGGCTTTTTATAAGTCGAAAGCTCACTGTTTATCCATCTCTAAGTTAGCCAATAAATGGTATCATCCTGATTCAAAA
The DNA here is from genome assembly GCF_040937935.1 of Hyperolius riggenbachi. Taxonomy (NCBI): domain Eukaryota; kingdom Metazoa; phylum Chordata; class Amphibia; order Anura; family Hyperoliidae; genus Hyperolius; species Hyperolius riggenbachi. The sequence continues at coordinate 297,144,892 of NC_090646.1, read as the reverse complement.
CTTCTTATCTTTAGCATAGGCAGCCTCATTATCTATATATACATTGTGATGGCCATATTTGGGAGATTGTGCTGCATTTAGATAGATACTGACATTTGTATGTGATGTTTGTTCATGCATACGTCCATCCCCCTCTGCACTTGTGACAACCATTAACTTATGTGTTTACATTTAATATTCTATTCCCCCTCCCAGCAACGCTGGTGAATTGTTCTTGTTTTTACCTGGGATACGTCCTTAATAAATTTATACTTATTGCTACATGTAGTGTTGGTCGTTTGGTTTACTTACCATGGATGCCTGTAGTTTTTGAGAACACAGTTTTTTTAAATATAACTTTTTATTGATGCATTCAGTATAAAATTGACACATAAATATGAAGTGTGTATAGATGTGCATCATAATTGTTTTCCATATAACAAATTAGATTTCAACACATAGTAGAAATACGGTAAGTCATACAGCTGAGGAATCCTTCCAGATACTTATCCCACAACCGAACCAGCAGACAAGACCATGCGGACACCACCATCTCACGGCCTGGACAAAGATGCTGCTTTGCTCTCAGCTGATCCAGCCGACGCAATCAGCTGACCTAAGAAGACGCTCCGTGTTGATGGAAGCTACAGCAGTAGAAACCAGGACGTCGCACGGAGGAGACCACAGCTGTTTCCCTGCCGCCGCTCACAGTGGCCTGAAGCCGCCGCCGCCATGGAGACCAGGACGTCGCAAGGAGGGAACTCACAGCTGTTCCCCCACCGCTCACAGCCAGTGGAACCAGGTCGCCGCACAGAGGGAAGCCACAGCTGGTCCCCCGCTGCTGCTCCCAGCCTCTCACTGCACATGGGACAGCCATGGCAGGGGAGGATGCGGGACACAGAAGACACGCGGAGACTGTTCACCATGGCACCCGGTTCAGATATTGGGCTGTGGGCTGCCAGCTGATCCAGCGATCAGCTGTTCAAGCCCTCATGCTCTCACATCACCACCGCCCGGACTGTTCCTGCTCCCGCTGCTGCGTGCATCAGCCACTCTAACCGCCGCACAGAGGAGGCCTCTTCCACCGCCGCCTGCCAGATCATGTAATCGGGAGGATGGAGACCTGCAGGATCCCGCGTGGGGCAACCACACGCTGCCTAAAGAAATGCGGCTGATCCACTGTCGTGATCCGAGGACCCAGAGGCTGCTGGATCTACACCACTCTTCCGGCTTCTCCACTGCTGCCGACTGGGCCTGCAGGCACCCTCGGAGCACACCATCGCTGGTCAGGTCAGTGCACTCTTCTGGCCTTCCTCTCAGCTACCTAATTCAGGCCACTGCTGTGTCCCCAGAGGAGTCAGTCCACCATCTCTCTGGCCCCTGGGAAGCCATCCCATCGTCTGCCGAACTGGCGGGGTCCTCCAGCTCGCTCCAGCTTCCATCATCGCAGGGCTGCACATAAAGTTACCATCCCTCCTTAGCAGCTGTACACCGGCACAAAGCAGCTGTACACAGGGACAAAGACAATGCCAGACCAGCAGACACGGTCCCATCGCAGTTGAAGACCAGACAAGTCGAGACACTAACCGGACAGGTCACACCACACCCCAGGGGCTTTTTATCAGGCATGCTCAGATGTACCAAAATTCGGTTCGGGTACATTCGAATTCGGGTCCGCATGACATTCGAATACGCATTCGACCACGAAATTCGGTTCGAATTCAAAATTCGGTTCGGAGTTACGCCTCAAAAAAAATTTGTGTGTGTGTTTTTTTAAAGGGAATTCACATTGAAATAGGTGTACTTAAAAAAACAAAACTAAAAATGTGACGTGTGGCACTGGCAGCAGGCAATGCATTGTGTGGACCCTGGCGGTGGGACCACTGACAGCAGGAGGATAAATACAGCAGCAGGAGGAGGAGGAGTGACGTGTGGCACTGGCAGCAGGCAATGTATTGTGTTGATCCTGGCGGTGGGACCACTGACAGCAGGAGGATAAATACAACAGCAGCAGCAGGAGGAGGAGGAGGAGTGACGTGTGTGTGTGGCACTGGCAGCAGGCAATGCATTGTGTGGACCCTGGTGGTGGGACCACTGACAGCAGCAGGATAGATACAACAGCAGCAGCAGGAGGAGGAGTGACATGTGGCACTGGCAGCAGGCAATGCATAGTGTGGACCCTGGCGGTGGGACCACTGACAGCAGGAGGATAAATACAGCAGCAGGAGGATAAATACAGCAGCAGCAGGAGGAGGCGTGACGTGTGGCACTTGCAGCAGGCAATGTATTGTGTTGACCCTGGCGGTGGGACCACTGACAGCAGGAGGATAAATACAGCAGCAGGAGGATAAATACAGCAGCAGCAGGAGGAGGCGTGACGTGTGGCACTTGCAGCAGGCAATGTATTGTGTTGACCCTGGCGGTGGGACCACTGACAGCAGGAGGATAAATACAACAGCAGCAGCAGGAGGAGGAGGAGTGACGTGTGTGTGGCACTGGCAGCAGGCAATGAATAGTGTGGACCCTGGCGGTGGGACCACTGACAGCAGCAGGATAAATACAACAGCAGCAGTAGGAGGAGGAGTGACGTGTGGCACTGGCAGAAGGCAATGCATAGTGTGGACCCTGGCGGTGGGACCACTGACAGCAGCAGGATAAATACAACAGCAGCAGGAGGAGGAGGAGTGACGTGTGGCACTGGCAGCAGGCAATGCATAGTGTGGACCCTGGTGCTGGGGCCACTGACAGCAGCAGGATAGATACAACAGCAGCAGCAGGAGGAGGAGTGACATGTGGCACTGGCAGCAGGCAATGCATAGTGTGGACCCTAGCGGTGGGACCACTGGCAGCAGCAGGATAAATACAACAGCAGCAGTAGGAGGAGGTGGAGTGACGTGTGGTACTGGCAGCAGGCAATGCATAGTGTGGACCCTGGCGGTGGGACCACTGACAGCAGGAGGATAAATACAACAGCAGCAGGAAGAGGAGGAGTGACGTGTGGCACTGGCAGCAGGCAATGCATAGTGTGGACCCTGGTGGTGGGACCACTGACAGCAGCAGGATAAATACAACAGCAGCAGTAGGAGGAGTGACGTGTGGCACTGGCAGCAGGCAATGCATAGTGTGGACCCTGGCAGTGGGACCACTGACAGCAGTAGGAGGAGGAGTGACGTGTGGCACTGGCAGCAGGCAATGCATAGTGTGGACCTGGCGGGGGACCACTGACAGCAGCAGGATAAATACAACAGCAGCAGCAGGAGGAGGTGGAGTGACGTGTGGCACTGACAGCAGGCAATGCATAGTGTGGACCCTGGTGGTGGGACCACTGACAGCAGCAGGATAAATACAACAGCAGCAGGAGGAGGAGTGACGTGTGGCACTGGCAGCAGGCAATGCATAGTGTGGACCCTGGCGGGGGATCACTGACAGCAGCAGGATAAATACAACAGCAGCAGCAGGAGGAGGTGGAGTGACGTGTGGCACTGACAGCAGGCAATGCATAGTGTGGACCTTGGCGGTGGGACCACTGACAGCAGGAGGATAAATACAACAGCAGCAGGAGGAGGAGAAGTGACGTGTGGCACTGGCAGCAGGCAATGCATAGTGTGGACCCTGGCGGTGGGACCATTGACAGCAGCAGGATAAATACAACAGCAGCAGGAGGAGGAGGAGTGACGTGTGGCACTGGCAGCAGGCAATGCATAGTGTGTGTTATAATTTGAATAGGCCTCAGTTATTGGGACTGAGTTAGTCAAAAAGGCTTGGAGTGCAGATCGGACCTTTAAGGGGATTTTCTCTTACAGAGAAAATCTGCAGTTCTGTCAGCAGAACTAGAACATACCAAGAAGCTGTTCTCTGAACAAGGCGGCAGGTCTCCCTGACCTGGGCATGGAACAATAAACATCAGCCATGTTTTGTAAACATCCACATTCCTGCATATAGGTCAAATGCCTCATTGATTATTAATCAAGTAGGTGTGTATGATGACACCACGAGTGGGTCCACCAATAGTCTGATCTAAGGGGGGGCGAAGATGATGTCATATTTAACTCTTTCCTAGTCGGTATTAAACCCGGAGTGAGCGATGGAGAGGGCATTCTGCTCTTTACTTTCACACTAGCTCGCAAGGCTGACTGGGACCTCTAAGCATGTTCTTCCTTTCTGTAATCTGATATAATGTATGCTGTACATAGGTAGTTTAGTGTAACGTACTTAGGAAGAAGGTACCTGATTGACTTCAGCAGGGAGTCTAATCAAGAGCTTGTAACGCAACATGAAGATTGGCATGGCTAGGATATGATGAATGTATCTATCTGTATTCCTGTTTCCTGAATAAATAACGTAGACATTGAAGAAGCCTGAGAAAGTCTATCTCCTGCTTGCTGTGTGGAGAGTCAAGTGATCTCACAATCTGTGAGACGGTGGTGTCGAAGCAAGGTGATATAGAACAGGTTCTAACAGTGGTGCTGAAACCCTTCCCTGCCTAGCAAAACAGGCAGAAAGGGGCCGGGGGCCGAAGAAGGTTTCAAGATATTCCACAGCAAAACAAGCGGATTAGACGCGGACTGTAGAGCTTATCAAGCTGATACTGATAAGCTGGTGTGGGGAGTGTGCGGGAGCCAAGCACACGGGCTGCAATTCGAGGAAACCAGCGGCGAAACTCTTGGATGTAAAACTTTGACTGTAAGTGCACAGCAGTCAATAGCCTAAACCGGATCGCAGGTGACTGGAACGCTCCGTGGCCGGCTGGCAGCTGCTGCTGGATATCGATCCGCTGAGCCAGTGTGGGTACACAGAGATGACGCTCAGGAGTTCCAGGGATCCACTCAGTTTCGTGGAGAAGTTGCCAAAAGCTGGTCGAATTGGCAGGCGTACGAAGTCCGCGGCTCAGGCATGTATGATTTACGTTTTTATATGGCGTAATCTGTGTTGTATTTGGTGTTATAACAAGGAGAGGATAATGTGTTAATATGTACATTCTGTGTTAATTGCAGTATGGAGGCTGCGGGCTTCTCATCTCTCCCGTGCGTGGTGGGAGGGGTGAGGTTAGGAGCAGCTCCATTGTAGATACGTAGTGCTGTTTTCAGAGTTTATGTGCTTTGCTTTTTCTTAGGATTCAATGTTCCTGTGTTGCAGAGGTTTTTTTTCTCTCTCTCTTCTCTCTGGCTTGTTAACAAGAGTATGTTACGGTCTGACCAGCGTACTGATTCTGGGAAATAGGCCAGAGGTGTGTGGGGGGGTCCCCCGCGGCAGAGAGAAGCCAGCTGTGTGTCACTCTGTTAGTAGTAGATGGGAGAGAGAGAGGTAGCTGAGTAGACAGGAGAGGGAAGTTGAGACAGTTGTTAAACTTAGAAGTAAGGTTTTTCTTCGGTGAGCTGGCGTTTTTCCAGAGCCCGATCAGTGTGTTTTTTTTTCTCTCTGTCCGTAGTGGATAGCGTAGTGAGAGGTGCAAGCTTATCTAGTTCCAGTCAGTGCTGCTAACAGTTTCTAAAGGTATGCATAGGTTTAATGTTGTTTAGTCATGTCAGACTGATAAATGTGCGTCTCAGAAGTACTAGCTGTTAATATGGTTTAGAGTTACGCTGCGCGCTTGAGTAGTTCTGAGTTTTGGCGGAGATATGCTGCAGATGATTTGTGAGGAGAGAGAGCTTTCTTCGTCCCTGGGTGATGCTACGATGTAAAATATTTAGCATTGCAGCTGTGATGCGGTTTGTCTCAAGTTTGGCATGCATCCCAGAGAGTATAGGTAGCGGAAGGCTGACTCTCGGTAAAATGTATCGATGCTGTGTGTAACTATGCATAAAAAATGTATGTTCTGTGTGAGTTTGTTTTCTCTCCTTAAGTTTATAGGACGAGAGGCTGCTATGGGAGCAGCCATCTTAGCTGGCAGTCCAGGACTCAAAATGACGGCAGTGGAGAGAGCCCGCCCCCAAGAGTCATGGCTTCTAAACGTCATGGCAGGGGGGAGGAGGGGCTGGGGGATCCACGTCACATCAGGCTGTGCTCGCGGCTTCGGGCAGAGCAGCTGAAAGGGAGGGGGGTAGAAATACAGAGACATTCTACTGTGTGTCTCGGTTCTCAAAGTATTTCCCCAGAAGTTTTCCCTGGGTCCATGGAAAGGAGTGCCAGAATATGTGCACCAAGCTATTACTGTAAGACTAGCATGGTCACGGATAGGAAATGTTTCCCAGCTGGGTGCAGGGAGACAATGAACAGCGCAGATCAGGAATGGATCTGTACTGAGTTGCTTATGGGATTATTCCTGTAAGTGGGGCACCTTAATGGGTGTTGCATGAGTTCCCAACAGTGCAGCAAGGGGGTGCCGGAGTTGGAAAAAAGGGAGTTAACCAATCCGGGTTTCCGTCGCCGCTGCTGCAGAGCGGTAACGTTTTTTTTCCAGTTTTTTGTCGTGGACAGGGCCAGAGCTGGACTAAGAGGTCTATGCTGGGCTGGGGCTGTTTTTTGTGCGTTTTTTTTTTCGTCCACTGATTGGTCAAATATGTTTTTTCCAGCTCCTATCAATTGTAGCACAAAGAACAAGAACTGACAGCAGTTCATGGGGCAATTATACAGATGATAGAATTGCCGTTTACAGAGTGACAGTGTATCAGTACGGTATTTGCCATATGACTACCTACCACGTGGGCATTCAGGGATCTGCATACAGGCATGTGACGCTTGTATGCTTAGCCCTGCACCCTGTGTAGTTTAAGGGTTAAGTGCTCCTTCCTACAGGGAGGCAGACATTTTTTTTTTGTAGTTTAGGTAGTGGCACGGCAAACATTGATCAGAGGGTACAACACACAGAACTTCTAGCAGAGCTGGTATCGCGATGAAGTTCTAGATAAGTTAATGCGAAAATGAGTAAGAGCATTGCAGGCTCACCTGCAAAGCAGCAGCAGGTGTGGCATCTGTAATCTGTGCATGCGACGGCCGCGCATGGACAGATGGGGGGGGATGTGGAGTGAGCTGCAATGAGGTGAGAGCTTCCAGAGGTGAAGTCCGCGGGAGCATATTTTAAACAGGTAAGTACTGAGGATAGTACTGAGGTAGGGGGGTGAAGTTTAACTCCAATCTACCAATAAGAGTAAACAGAGTTCATGAGAACCATAAAGCAAAGAGATCAATTACGATATATATTGATCAATTTAAAGTGTACAGAGTACAAGCCGCAGGGCGAATCCCAAATCATTAATAAGAATTGATTTGTTTGTATTTTGATTTCAGGAGTTGGGCAATATGGAATTGAGACAGCTGCAGTGCTGGCAGCAAAGATGGAGATGCCAGTCGGATAAGCGAAAGGTTCCAGATGCCAATCTAAGCTTGGCGAAACACGAGATTCCTGAAATTGGAAAGAGACTAAAACACGAGATTCCTGAAATTGGAAAAAGACTAAAACACGAGATTCCTGAGATCGGAAAACGTCTAAAAAAACTGACTGAGCAAAGCATAGTGCAAATTGCTAATGTTTTTCTTTCCCAAGGTGGTGCTTTTATAATGAAGAGTACCGTGCTGATGGTGATCCTAGGTTGCCATTTCGTCCTAGGAGAACGAAGAGAGGACATTCTCATGTATAATAAGGGGTTAATGAGAATACAAGTGCCAGGTGCAAACAAATTTCATGGCACAATGTGGGTGAAAGGTCTGAAAGGTCAGGTGTGCTGGAAGGGTGACGTGAACGGCAGTGTAAACCTGCTATTGAATGTCACACTCCCAGAATCGATGCACCGATCCAAAGAGTTGTTAAAAGGTACATTGCAGTACAATGGGTACATGCAAAAGGTGGAGTGTGTGATTCAGGGGTACCTTGTCTTGGTTATGCAGAGTGAGATGGTTCCAGATTGGAGAGGAACGAGCAGGAGGCGTCAATTCTCATACCAGAGAGACGCAGGGGACAACATCACACTCTGGAGCTACCAACAGAGAGTGCCTCTGAAACAACTATACACACGTAAAGGCTGGAAAGCCGAGGGTTGGTGGTTCTCGAAACAAGAAGTAAAAATCGAGATCAAGCCACATTTCCAGGTGACAAAGAGGGTGGGGAGAGCGGTCCCGGGGGAGGGAAAGCCAACACAGGGAACCCCATTCACACCACACGGGTCACCACAGGGGACGATATTACACAGTCCATATGCAGCCACTTATACTCATGCTAGTTGGGTAAGTGAAGAGGTACTCTTAATTGAAAGATTGCAGAGAGTACAGTCTTCCCGACCTCAGGTACATATTGTGCCTCAGACGTAAGGGGGGAAGAGGTCCAATCAGGACAGTTGGGGGCATATTTTGTCAGGGAGATGCTTAAAGATCCTGTCCAACTGAGATTGGACAAGGGGAGGTATATCGATTTTTCTGGAGAAGGATCTTTTGCATGGCAGCTTCGAGATGTTTGGGTGAACAAAGGGAAACGGTGCAACATTCCTTTAGGCACCCCCACTTCCTTAGTTCCCACCTCAACCCGTGTCTCACACCAGGACCTGAGAGGTCAACCTTTTTTGGTGCTAGACTGGGAGGTGAAGCAAGTAGAGTTGTCCTCATGCGGGCAATTCTTGCAGAAGTACCTGTGTTGGCCGAGGCAAGTCAAATTTAGTGAAGAAGCCTGCAGGCTCAAGAACGCAGAATGCGAGGCTACCATTCAAAAGATCCACCCTGAAGCCAAACCGATAGTTCCGGTGGCTGAAGGAAAGGTTTGGTTTTTTAACATAAGGTCTAATGATACAGTCAAGGTATATTCTCATAATTGTTCCGATAAGGGGGATTTTCCAAGGGGAACATATTGTGGGAGCGGAGATCCCATATGGATCCAGTCATCCAGGTTGGATGACGTTGTTTCTCAAATTGTTAAGAGAACTCTAAAGTGCAAAGTTTCATGGGTAGTTCCCGTCCTGAAAGAGAACACGACATGGGACAAAGGGGAACAGGGTTTGATCCAAGATGACCACATTTTGTTACAAAGGTTAAACAAACAGTACACTAAGTTAGAGGTAAGATTTCACCATGATCCAGGTGATCTTAACGAGGTAGAACACACAACTAAGCAGGTGAGTTCCAGTCTGACCTGGTGGAAAAGGCTTCCGGTGATGTTCCAGGTACACTCGGACTGGGCCTCTGCTGTTCCAAAGTTCTTTCTACACCCACTGGTCGTCTGGATGGGGATGACAACTTTAGGCATCATTATCCAGGTGAGGTTGCGTGTTAAAATTACGTAAAACAAATTAACCTGGTTCAGAGATTGGTGCCTCATAAACAATCTCATGAACCAATATTTTCAAATTAAGGGATATACAGGGTTACAGGTATAGGTTTAGTAGTACCGGTGATGGAGCTGATTGTATAAAGGCGCTCTTTTAGAAGGCACCTAGCACTGCTCCATTGAGTAACAAACACACAAGTTTCACTTTTCTGTGGTCATGCAAGTTTGTGAGTGATACGCAAGTGACGCAAATGCTGAGCATGTGGTATAGAGGGACTTAGAAGTAGGGCCTCTCCAGAGAGCCTGGTTACAGGAAGACCAAGAGGTCGTGCTCTCTCTCCCTTCCAGGGATAACCACCTAGAGCAGAAAAGTTGTGTGAGCACGAACATCGAAAAGTGAAACATAAAGAAAAGAAACCAGGTACGGGTGGGTTCAGAAGTTGGGATCTGCAGATCAAGCCTTTTTAGGGGGGATTGTTATAATTTAAGTAGGCCTCAGTTATTGGGACTGAGTTAGTCAAAAAGGCTTGGAGTGCAGATCGGACCTTTAAGGGGATTTTCTCTTACAGAGAAAATCTGCAGTTCTGTCAGCAGAACTAGAACATACCAAGAAGCTGTTCTCTGAACAAGGCGGCAGGTCTCCCTGACCTGGGCATGGAACAATAAACATCAGCCATGTTTTGTAAACATCCACATTCCTGCATATAGGTCAAATGCCTCATTGATTATTAATCAAGTAGGTGTGTATGATGACACCACGAGTGGGTCCACCAATAGTCTGATCTAGGGGGTGGCGAAGATGATGTCATATTTAACTCTTTCCTAGTCGGTATTAAACCCGGAGTGAGCGATGGAGAGGGCATTCTGCTCTTTACTTTCACACTAGCTCGCAAGGCTGACTGGGACCTCTAAGCATGTTCTTCCTTTCTGTAATCTGATATAATGTATGCTGTACATAGGTAGTTTAGTGTAACGTAGTTAGGAAGAAGGTACCTGATTGACTTTAGCAGGGAGTCTAATCAAGAGCTTGTAACGCAACATGAAGATTGGCATGGCTAGGATATGATGAATGTATCTATCTGTATTCCTGTTTCCTGAATAAATAACGTAAACATTGAAGAAGCCTGAGAAAGTCTATCTCCTGCTTGCTGTGTGGAGAGTCAAGTGATCTCACAATCTGTGAGACGGTGGTGTCGAAGCAAGGTGATATAGAACAGGTTCTAACAGTGTGGACCCTGGCGGTGGGACCACTGACAGCAGCAGGATAAATACAACAGCAGCAGCAGGAGGAGGTGGAGTGACGTGTGGCACTGACAGCAGGCAATGCATAGTGTGGACCCTGGCGGTGGGACCACTGACAGCAGGAGGATAAATACAACAGCAGCAGGAAGAGGAGGAGTGACGTGTGGCACTGGCAGCAGGCAATGCATTGTGTTGACCCTGGCGGTGGAACCACTGACAGCAGCAGGATTAAAATGAGCGCGGTGTAATATGTTGCCGCTTTATAAATACAATAAATACATAAATAAATTCATAGGTAAATCAATACAGCAGGCCAGCAGCAGCAGGAGGAGTCAGGTAGAAATACAATAAATACATAAATAAATTCATAGGTAAATCAATGCAGCAGGCCAGCAGCAGCAGGAGGAGTCAGGTAGAAATACAATAAATACATACATAAATTCATAGGTAAATCAATGCAGCAGGCCAGCAGCAGCAGGAGGAGTCAGGTAGAAATACAATAAATACATACATAAATTCATAGGTAAATCAATGCAGCAGGCCAGCAGCAGCAGGAGGAGTCAGGTAGAAACACAATAAATACATAAATTCATAGGTAAATCAATGCAGCAGGCCAGCAGCAGCAGGAGGAGTCAGGTAGAAATACAATAAATACATAAATAAATTCATAGGTAAATCAATGCCTCAGGCCAGCAGCAGCAGGAGTCAGGTAGAAATACAATAAATACATAAATAAATTCATAGGTAAATCAATGCAGCAGGCCAGCAGGAGGAGGAGGAGTCGTCACGTATGGCAGGCAGCAGGCAATATATTGTAATTCCCAGGCAGGCACCTCATGTCCTCCTTTCGCCGACAACAGGTGCCAGGAACGTGCCTTCTATCCAGGCCTGGTTAATCTTCAAAAATTTCAGTCTGTCCACGCCCTCTGTGGACAGACGAGAGCGCTTCTCGGTGACCACGCCACCGGCCGCACTGAAGCACCTCTCAGCTGGAAGGGGGGCAAGACAATACCTCAAGGGCGTACTGCGCAAGCTCCCTCCAGATGTGCAAGCGCTCCACCCAGTACTCCATGGGGTCCACAGGCTCTTCGCTGCCTGTGTCAAGCCCACTGAAGGACCCCATGTAGTCGGCCACCATCCGGATCATGCGCTGGCTGTGACTCTCACCGAAGGTGGCTGCTGCCTGCACCTCCTCTCTCGGCTGCTGTAACTTCATGTAGAACGCCTGCGTCAATGACAGCAGGTCTCCTGGGCGCCTGACGCTGCTGCTGGCCGCAGGCACCTGCTGCTGTGCTGCTGGCTGCTGGACAGGGACAGAGGGAGTGGAAGGCGGGGGGAAGGCTTCCTCCAGTCGCCGAACAAGGATCTCCTGCAACTCCCTTGCTCGCTGCTCACGGTCTCTGGCAGGCAGAAACTGATCCCACCTCCCCCTCAGTCGTGGGACCAGGGTCATGCTGATGCAGGCGTCCTCCCTCGCTTGCATCCGCTTGACCCTGGGGTCTGTGCGCAGGCAGCGCAGCATGTGCGCTGCCATGGGGAACAGGGTGGACCATCTAACAGAGACATCAGGGTCAGCATCCTCCTCCTCCTCCTCTTGCCCCTGAGACTCTTCCTCCTCTCTCCACCCTCGCACCACTGCTGCTGCGCTCCAATGTTCCCCCCAGCAGCAACGTCCAGCACCTCCAACTCCTCCTCCTCCAGGGACTCAAATACCTACGGAGCAGTGGACTGCGCAGGTGGCTGCTGTTCCAGCTGCTTCAGGGCCTCCTCTCCCAAATCCACCAAATCGCCAAGTGCCCTGTCCAGCAGACAAACAAAGGGCACCCACTGGCAGAGGGATGCCCGTTGTTCACTCACCAGGTTGGTTCCCTGCAGGAAGGGAGCCAACACCAAGCAGACATATTGCATCTGCCCCCATTGCGCGTTGGTGAGGAGCTGGAGTGTGGTGCTGCTTCTGCTGCCGGTGCCGGCGACAGTGGCATCATAGATGTACCGGTTGACAGCCCTCCTCTGCTCAACCAGCCTGCTCCAACATCACCAGGGACGGAGTTCCAGCGAGTTGGCACATCTATGATGAGGCGGTGTCGTGGCAGGCCCTCCTGCTGCAGGATGTCTGCCAGTTTTGCTGTGGCAGCTGCTGAGCGGCGGAAAGTACGCACAATTTTCCGCAACGCTTCTAACAGCTCCTCCATCCCCAGGTAGGTGCGCATGAACTTTTGCACCACCAGGTTCAGGACGTGGGCCAAGCAAGGGACGTGGAGCAAGTCTCCACTGCTGATGGCAGACAGCAGGTTGGCGGCATTGTCGGACACCACCAATCCCACAGTGAGGCCTCTGGGGGTCAGCCACGTCCTCTCCTGCTCCCTGAGGTACCGGAGCACGTTGGATGCCGTCAAGGAGTTTTTCCCCAGGCTTTTCATCTCCAGCAGCGCTTGGCAGTGGCGGGCCTTCACGCTGCTGGAGAGACGGGATCGCTTGGTGGTGGGAGCTGCTGCTTCTCCCCTGACCCCGCGCGTTGGCACCACGTAGTGGACGACTGGTGCTGCTGCGCCCGAGGATGGACCTGCTGCTTCCTCGCTCGGGCTTTCCACCAGGCTGACCCAGTGGGCCGTAAAGGACAGATAGCGCTCTGTCCCAAACCAGCTGCTCCAGGAATCCATGGTTATGTGGATCCGCGCACTGACAGAGTGATCCAGCGCGCGGCCCACGTTCTCCATGGCAGAGCGGTGCAGTGCTGGGATCGCCCTGCGGGCAGGGCTGGTTTAAGCAACAATGGGGCCCCAGGGCAAAATAAACCTGGGGGGCCCCCCAACAGATACCCCAGAACAAAAATCGGCATTAAGGGACCTTTTTCGCAGCTGTTATAGTCAGGGTGTGAAGCCCCAATCGGTTGGACTCCACATTCTGGCTATCCCAGCCTGCATGGGGGACAAGGGGTTAAAAAGTTTCAGGACGGGGGACCTCACATAATTAAAAAAAAAAAATCCCACACTCTAAACATAAAAATGTTTTGGGGAAAATAGGAAAAAATGCCAGGGATCTTCATACAGCCATATTGCGGCTGTATAGCGATCCCTGGCCAAAGTGCTGCGGCTACATATGAACCCCCTGGAAACCCCGTCAGGAAATGTATTGCTCTTTCTTTTGATGCATGTAAAATTACACTACCGCTAGGTTTGCTACTAAAAGTGACATTTACCGCATTTAAAAGTATACTTTTTTCCTTCGAAACCTTAAAATCGATTTTCTCAAAAACTATAAGGTCTTTTTGAAAAATTGTTTTTTCCCCTTATTCCCAATGATCTCCTTAACATATCCTGCAAATTTATGGTTTCTAGCATTTAAGGTGGATTTGCTATTAACCATTAAAGTCGGCAGGTTTTTAAATGTGTATTTTTTTTTCCTTTAAAACTTTAAAATCGATTTTCTCAAAAACGATCAGGTCGATTTGAACATTTTTTTTCCTCTTGTAGCCACTGGGGGCCTCTTCAAGCTCTGGGGCCCTGGGGCAGTTGCCTCCTTTGCCTCTATGGTAGCGCCGGCCATGCCTGCGGGAGAAATAGTGGTGGCTGGGGACTTGCCCCTCCGGGATCCCAACCTGCAGCAGCGCTCTGATGTCACTCCCCTCCTGCACAAAGGAATATGGCAGGAGCTGGGAGCACATGGCCCGGGCAAGCAACCCGTTCAGCAACCGGATGCGCCTGTAGGCGGGAGGCAGCACTTTGGTCACACCGGGGAATGCTTCGCTGAGCAGGGTCTGGCGGCGTTTGCCTGCACGGGAGGATGAGGAGGCCACTGTGGAGGGAGCTGATGAAGCCACTGAGGACTGGCTGCCCGGGGGGGGGAGGGGGGTGGGAGTGAGTTGCTGCTGTGCTCCTGCTGCTTCTGCTGGATGGGCAGGAGGGGCTGCTGCTGCTGCTGGATGGGCAAGAGGGTCGGCTGCTGCTGGATGGGCAGGAGGGTTGGCTGCTGCTGCTGAAATCTGTGCAGTGGCTGTCTGGGTCTGACCACTGCCTGTACCACTTTGCATAAGCTTCTCCAACTCCTCAAAATGTCTGCTCTGTAAGTGGGTCTGCAGGCACGAGGTACTCAATTTGTGGATATCGCGACCTCTGCTGAGACTGAGATTGCAACTGTTGCAAATTGCACGGGTCGGGTCCACTGGGCACTTGGTGAAGTACCGCCAGACTGGGGACTTCAACCTGCTCTTTGAGCTTGAGGGCTGGGGTTTTTGAGTGCCCTTGAAGGATTGTGCCTTTTTGGTTGTAGTTAGAGGTTTGCTGCGAGTGGTGGTAGCGACTGAAGCAGCAGGCTGTGGCTCCTGCCTTCCACGCCCTGTGCTGGCTGCCTTGCTGCTGCCGCGCCTCTGCGCCAGAGACGCCTCCTCCTCCGATGACGAGCTGCCTTCAACCAACTATGCTGGTGGTACTGGTGGCACATAGGGAGGATCTATCAAGTTATCATCATCAACCCCAAACAAATCCTGTGAGCCCAACTCAACCAACTCCTCTACCCCAACATCCCATGCATCACGCCTCCTCCTCCTCAGTGCCAACAACAAACTTCTGCACCTCAAACTCCTCCTCCTCCTCCTTGGATGGCCCCATCATCTCCAACTCATACTTCTCAAAAACATCCCTGTACATGGTCACAGTCTCAGGGGAGAGGAGCGTGCTCTTTGAGGGCAGGTTGGTCGATGGGGTCACCGTGACCATGGCCTCAATCGCTGGTGGAGGCCTGCTGCGGACAGGAGTGCTGGTGCTGGTGGCACTAGTCTCGCTGGTGCTGGAGGCCTGGCTGGAAAAGGTGGCTTCCTGCCCCGCCATCATTTCCACCACAGCCTGCACCTGACTCTCCCCAATGGGCCGTGGGTGACGACCTGTCTCAAAGATGGGCGCAACACGCTGCTGTTGCGCCTCTGCTCCCTCCTCCCTGTGGTCAGTGGCTGGCGGCGGACCAGTCCCAGACCTACTGCTGCTGGCAGTGGCTCCTGCAATGGCGCTTCCTCTCCTGGTGGTGCCTCACCCTCTACCTCTACCTCTGCCAGTCATTGTGCACTATACAAATACAGTAAAAAAAAATAAGTAGAAGAGGGCGGGAAAGGGTGTAAACTTTAATAAAGTCAGTGTTGGTGGTGACTTGGTGGTGACTAGTAGTAGTAGTAGGCAGTAGTAGTACACACGCAGGAAGCTAAGAAACACCTAGCGTACTACGCTACAAGTAAGTCGTGCGGCAGACAGTCGGTGACAATTACAAACGGTCACACACGGTCAGACGCAATCAATCAATAGGCTCGGGCAGGCGACAGACAGTCACAGGTCACTCACAACAACGGATGCTGGTGGTGGCCTGTATGTGTTGTAACTCTTATTTTTTACACACACTACAGATGATAATAAAATCACACAGTAAAAGTGAAAAAAAAATATAAGTGAACGGGTACTAGTATACTAGTAGTATAGTAGTAGACACTAGTAGTAGTACACATGCACGCAGGTAACTAAGAAACACCTAGCGTACTACGCTACAAGTAAGTCGTGCGGCAGACAGTCGGTGACAATTACAAACGGTCACACACGGTCAGACGCAATCAATCAATAGGCTCGGGCAGGCGACAGACAGTCACAGGTCACTCACAACAACGGATGCTGGTGGTGGCCTGTATGTGTTGTAACTCTTATTTATTACACACACTACAGATGATAATAAAATCACACAGTAAAAGTGAAAAAAATATAAGTGAATGGGTACTAGTAGACTAGTAGTATAGTAGTAGACACTATTAGTAGCACGCACGCAGGTAACTAAGAAACACCTAGCGTACTACGCTACAAGTAAGTCGTGCGGCAGACAGTCGGTGACAATTACAAACGGTCACACACGGTCAGACGCAATCAATCAATAGGCTCGGGCAGGCGACAGACAGTCACAGGTCACTCACAACAACGGATGCTGGTGGTGGCCTGTATGTGTTGTAACGCTTATTTATTACACACACTACAGATGATAATAAAATCACACAGTAAAAGTGAAAAAAAAAAATATAAGTGAACGGGTACTAGTAGACTAGTAGTATAGTAGTAGACACTAGTAGTAGTACACACGCACGCAGGTAACTAAGAAACACCTAGCGTACTACGCTACAAGTAAGTCGTGCGGCAGACGGTCGGTGACAATTACAAACGGTCACACACGGTCAGACGCAATCAATTAATAGGCTCGGGCAGGCGACAGACAGTCACAGGTCACTCACAACAACGGATGCTGGTGGTGGCCTGTATGTGTTGTAACTCTTATTTATTACACACACACTACAGATGATAATAAAATCACACAGTAAAAGTGGAAAAAATATAAGTGAATGGGTACTAGTAGACTAGTAGTATAGTAGTAGACACTATTAGTAGCACGCACGCAGGTAACTAAGAAACACCTAGCGTACTACGCTACAAGTAAGTCGTGCGGCAGACAGTCGGTGACAATTACAAACGGTCACACACGGTCAGACGCAATCAATCAATAGGCTCGGGCAGGCGACAGACAGTCACAGGTCAGGTCACTCACAATGGATGCTGGTGGTGACCTGTCACAGTCAGTAGCTAACTAACACAGTACTGAAACTAATAAAGTAACAGACTACAGCAGTAATAATTAAGTAAACTAGTACTACTAAGTACACACCTAACTAGAATCCCTAACCTACCTAAGCTAGTAGTAGGCTAAGGCTACCTAGGCTAGCAAGGCTAGCACAGTATACACTATACACTAGCTGACTAAAACAATAAAAATACTAGCTAACTATATAAGACAACAATAAATGTGTTTAGGAGGTGTTTAGGAAGCAAAACGCTAGGTTTAGCAGTGAAAAGCACTTGCTCAGACACAGCACAGCACTGGACAATCTCTCAGTACCAGCAGCAGTCACACAAGTGCGTGGCTCCGCAACATGGCCGCCGCCTTATATAGAGGAGGGGCGGGCCAGGCTCCCCTCCTGATTGGTTGCTAGGGTTGCCAGGTCCTCGGCAGGAGGACTTCTGATTGGCCCAATCACACCATCCCCGAATCCCGAAGCCGAAACCGAACCCACAGCTCCATCCGGCCGAATTCGAGTGCACACATTCGGCAGGCTTGGTATTCGGGTTCGGCTCGGATTGCAGCATCCGAGTTCGGGTTCGCATGCGGCAAACCCAAAAACACCAGAATTTTTCGGGGAAACTTCGCATTCGGGGTCCTGCTGAGCAACCCTGCTTTTCATTTCATTTCACTTCACTATTCTACAGCTCCTCTCTTTCATTATCTTTCTCTCTCTCTCTCTCTTCCCAAGGATAGACCAGGGGCATCTGATTCAAAGTATCGCTGGAGAAGCGTTTTGAGTGCCTTAGACGGCAGCGGATGACCCCCTGGTCCTTTCTCCTGGGTCCATTCTTTTACGGGTCCTCTACCTATGCTTCACTCTGTCTCTATTGATGCATTGTACCTACTGTATGTATCCACTGTATATATGTATGCGCTATATGTATCTACTGTGTACCTACTGTATGCTGACTGTTCAATTTCTGTACTGTACCACCACCGACCCTGTTTGTGCCAAAACCAATTCCGGGTACAATTCACGTTGTACTTGGTGAAATAAATTATTCTGATTCTGATATTGCTCATCATTGTTAACTGTTCCTTTTCAATTGAACAATCAAAACAAAATAACAGAACAAGAACCAAATGCAGCCCTCTCTCACACCAGTTCCGCCCCCACCCTTGTCCCCCACACTTCCCGCATCAAGTGTCTACCTTCAACAGAGCCTAATGGCCCATACTCACGGGCTACAATTGTCGCCGCAACCACGTGGGGCGCGCATGTTGCGGCGACAGGTCGCCCGTGAGTATGAGGCGCGCACCCCGAACTGTCGCTCATCGCTGCGGTCGCCAGGCGATTGGCGGCGGTCAATCGCATGGCGACAGTTGCCGCCGCAACTTCGCCGCAACTGTCGCTAGTCCGCGTGTGTATGCGGACTAGCGACAGCAACCCAATAGCCGGAGCATTGAGTTTCCGGCAGGGGGGAGGAATGTCGCCGACAGCTTCCGTCGCATCTCTAGTCCCACTTCCGCGTGTGTATGCGGAGGAACCTGGCGACGAGCTGTCACCGAACTGTCGCGCACACGCTCCCGTGTGCTAGCGACATGCTAGAAAAGTAGCCTGTGAGTATGGGCCATAAATCTTCAATTGTTCCAGGCAACCCGCTATTTTATTTGTCAAATACCCTGTCCTGTGTTCAAAAGACCTAATCGGGAGTACAATCTGATCTCTAGAGTATGTGTGCTCGACAAATTTCCTCCAAGTCTTGAAATACTTATTAGTGTGGAGCTTTCTAAGTTCAACCATTCCATCTGTAATATATGGTTCACCAGCACCAGCAACAAAGACCTCTGAGGTGGATCTGGAAAGAGATATCCAATGCTTCTTTATTGCTTTCTGTGTCGCTAACATAAAGAGATGTTTGAACCTATACACAGAAAGAACATAAACAGAATATAAAACACAGAAAGACAAAAAGGGACAGTTTGGGTCTTCTTGTAGATCTGAAGTGTGAAATAGACAAAATAGACGGCGCATGCACAGCGCCAGCGTGCATAGATGCCTCTGCTGTGAGCTCCGCTGCGAGCATCCTGACTTCCTGCTATAACAGCACTTTGGTGAGGTTAACATCGGCGCTTCCTGCATGCATTGATCCCCGAGATGTCCAGGAGCACGAAGAAGAACAAGAAGACAGAGGAAACTATCTCTACTTCTGAACAGCCTGCATATAATACGCATGGAGCCTCTTTAGCCTCTATGCTTTCAAGATGGTGTCACCCCGCTTTGAAAGGAGGAGATGGTGTCCTCTCCTCCTTTCAAAGTGGGGTGACGCCCACGGAGCTAGTGGGACTGTCTTGAGGGGACCCCAGCCTTTCCTCAGCTGCACTGCCTGGCCTACTCACTCTCCTGGGCTAAGTATCTCCTATCTTTTTTGCACACTTCTTTATTTCTTATGCACTTTATAAGATAGGCTGCTCCAGTTTGAGGTTGTAATTTGCAGTTTATTTATTATCACTGTGTTTTTTATATATATTTTTTGCATTTGCACTTTATATTTGGCATTATTGTGGTTTCACTTCTGCACTATTACTGAACCCGGGTTCAACCACTGGTGGGCTCTGTATTGATGCCCATCAAGCTGGCACTATTATATCCTCATTGGTATAACCTGATATAACTATCTATTGCATATTTATGCATGCATTACTTTTCCAAAGGGCATGATTAATTGCAGCTGAGTACTTTAGGATGATGTGGTCTATTGTAATTGTTTTTAATATGTTGAACTTCATAAGTGTCATTATATATAATATGTGATTATTTCTGAATAAAATGTTATATTTTTGAGTGGTGCTGTCCATATGGGCCTTCTTTCTTTTAAAACTTTAGATTTTCATTGTTTGGTCCCTTGCACGCTCTATTTATATTGCCAGTGTTGTGGACATATCCTTTGTCTTAGAGCTAATCTATGCCTATAACGCACAGAGCACCAACCACACTGTGTCATCGGAGGCTGTAATGTGCTAGAGCGGCTATAATACAGCCATTCGCCACTATTGCGGCCGGCTCGTCAGTCAATCCATATCCCCCGGCAGCAAAGCACGTCGGGGGGGGGGGGGGGGGGGCGCCATGACATCATCGGACGTGTCCTTGGCTGAAAACCACCGCACTACCTACCATAGCCACAAGTTGGCAGCAGAGAAAAAGACTGATCCCACCATAAGGTCGCACTCAGAAACACCACTAATGCTGGATCAATGCGACCAAAACGGAGCACTGTAAAGAAAGAAATGATATTAAACATAGCCACAAGATGGCAGACTAATGCGACCAAAAGATTACACACGGTGTGATACCATTAAAGCTAAATCAATGTGACCACAACGATGCACCGACAAAGCAAAAAATGATAAAAAATAACAAGATGACCAACAGTTAAGGGCAATAATGAAAAAACAAGATGTCTCCTACCTGATCCGCTACCGGGTCACATAAAAGCATGTTTCTAGGAATAAAAGATACACAAACGTATAAGAACAATGTAACAGTGACAACTCTATAGGTACAACGGGTCACATAAAACTCTATTAGTGCCTCGGATCAAATACAAAAATGTAAATCATATTCACGTTTAAGGCCCCCCAACCCACAGGTATTCAATTTCCGAATCCAGAATGCCTCTCTCTTCAGTAACGCTCTATTTCTGTCGGAACCCCTCCATGAATCAGGGACCCCATCGATCGCCATAATTTTGAGCTGCGATATTGCATGTCGATGTACATGGACATGCTCTGCCACAGATAAATTACAATTGGGATCGCGTATGTTGGACTTATGTGAGGAAAAGCATTCCTTCAAATGCTGTATAGTCTTCCCACATAAGCCAACCCGCATGGGCATTTCAAAAGATACACGACATGGGTAGAATCGCAGCTATAACGACCATGGATTTTATATGGAGTGCCAGATGAAGGATGGTAGAAGGTGTCACACCTGATGACAAGTCCACACATGTGGCAAGAGAGGCACGGAAACATGCCCCTTCTACAACCTCCCTCAGTCGGCACAACGGGTTTCCTGATCTTGTCGCGAACCGTGGGGGCCCCTCAGAAGGACATAAGGAGAGGGGGTACCGTAATTCAGGGACCAAGGGCAACCCATTGCTCAATATGTGCCAATGTTTACGTATAATCCGGGCGATCGTGTTGCTGCAGGTACTAAACGTAGATACAAAAGGAATTCTCGGACCCACCTTTCTCCTTCTGCCCCTCTCTCCAACCCATAAAGTCTGTTCTGGGTAACCACGGACCCTGAATTTGGTTCTCATCTCCTCCTCCCTCACCACCCTCTTGAGGGCCTCGCTCACAATAGTAGAAACTCTCTTCAGCTGGCCTGAGGGGATACTAGTCCTGGTGCTCTCAGGGTGGAAACTATCAAAGATCAAAGTGTAAGACCGAGATGCAGACAGTACGCTTAATAAACAGATCGGTAGACAAACAACCCCCATTCAAGGAAACAAAAGTATCCAAGAACGGTATGCTAGACCGTTCACAAAGAAGGGTAAATCTAATATGCGGGCAGGCCTCTAGAAGTTGGGCAATAAAATCACACAGGCTCGAATGCGGGCCCCTCCACATGCAAAAGATATCATCTATAAATCTCCCACAGCACAAAGCATGCTGGTGGAACAGAGCATTAGTGTACACAAACGCCTCCTCATAGAGTGAACTGTAAAAATTTGTGTAGGAGGGGGCCACATTCGAGCCCATGGCAGTGGCGAGTTTCTGCACGTAAAACCTGCCCGCAAAAGAAGCATAATTACACTTAAGCACAATCTCGAGGAGTCGCACCAGGAATCGTCTCTGCTCCCCCAAATAATCAGTCTTAGTCATTAAGAAGGCACAGACTAACCAGCAAGCTCATGGTGACCCAGAACTCATTGGGGTGTGTAAGGGACTACAATGGTCCTAAAAGCCCCCTTACTAAGATGTTAAGAAAAACAAAAGTTTGCTTTCCTAAAACAGAAAGAATTTGCGATAATTCAGGTTGGAGTGAGCTCGAGATGTCTCCCAGGCACCACTGCTGAATATATGCAAATTAACCATTGTACCTGTAAGGCTTGGTGGTGTATTCTCCACAGTCAGCATGCAACGCATGAGCTGGCGTGGAGGAGGTACACACACTAGCACAAGGAAACAGGCTATCCCTAGTATAGTGGAGGGGAGGACTGACTCCAATAGGAGATTGTGGCGCACAGAGCCGGTGCAGATCTGACAGCCACAAACAATGCTTTCGTTATAACGTCTCAGCGCAAAGTAGCGCTGAGCGCATAAACCAGAACTGAGGAGATCTGGACAGGTAGACAGAATGAACGCTTGCTAGCTAGCGGCTACTTAGCGACAGCAAGCGTCCAAAACCAGACAGACTGGAATGAGGCAGCCAATGCGATGCGGCGATGGCGTGCCTCACAAAGACAGGACAGGATAGTCAGAAAATAGCAGGATTGAGATAGAAGAACGTAACACAGATAAATATACAATAAGTATGTTTTCCTAGCGTATTACAATTACAGCTATCAATGAAACTATTTGTTACGTCTGACTAACATATGTATATATCGGCAATGAACCGATATATGACATAAGCAGGAACGCTGACTAGGAATGGAGTAACACAGGGAACAGGACTCAGAAGGATTCGCTATCTCTTCGCAGAGATGAACGCAATCCACAAACAGTAACAGAACAGGATTCAGAAGGATTCGTTATCTCTTCGCAGAGATGAACGCAATCCACAAACGGTAACAGGACAGGATTCAGAAGGATTCGTTATCTCTTCGCAGAGATGAACGCAATCCACAAACAGAACCAGGAGCAGGGTAACTACCTCAGCACGGGTGGTCACGGTACGCGCAACCTACCAAAACGTGCTGGAAAGCTGACTAACTGCACACAGGATATAAACAGTTCGTGTACGTATACATCAGCGACACTGATGTATCACGTAACACAAATACAAGGAAAATAATAAACGTGCTGGTATGCATATATATTGGCAATGAACCAATATATGATGCAAAGACCAGCAAAGTATCTTTATAACAAGAAACACGATCGGGGGCTAAAGCGACAGCAAGACAGGCTTAGGCTGAAGCTATGAAAACCCAAGGAAACCCTGCAGGAAGCAGATCTTTATACTGAGGTCATCCAATGGGAGCAGACATGCAGATTCCCACACAGGTGAATGATAATCAGTCACAAGCTGACAGCAGGGAAAAACAGACAAAGCTATACAGCTTGCATGGAAATAGATCAGAACTGCCTGAGCTGCAGCACTACTTCCAGCAATAGCTGCTGCAGCAGCGATCATTACAGTACCCCCGCCTTTAAAAGTGGATTCCAGACGCTTTTCAAAACTGAAATTTCCAACAAAACAGTCTGACTGATAATTCATGATGACCGGGACAGCCCGGCAAGACCGAATTCCAGAATCAGTCCCCACAAGACTGGACCCATCAGAACCAGAACCTACAGAACCATGCCCATCAGTACTACAAGCCCCAGTGTGACACCCATCAGAACCATGATTTCCAGAAGAAAGCCCTCCGAAACTCCCTGAGCGATACCCACCGCCTTCCAGGAACCGTTCAGAAACGCCAAAGCCTTTGCAATGCCCACCGGTACTGTCTTTACCAACACAAAACCCACTGTTGAACCAGTCCAAGGCACCAGGACAAGTTTTCTCAGAGACCTCCCAGAACACCTTGAAGCTCCAAAGAGATCCCCATAGGTCAGAATGCCCCTTAGGCTCACATGGAGAACTATCAAGAACCCCTATGGAACCTAGGGCAATTCCCGAGTCAGGGCCACAAGGACAAACATCAATATCAGGGCTTTCCGGGACCAGAACCATCTCTGGGCATGCAGGCAGACTGGCAACATCAGAACATGTTCCCACTAAGGAAGCATCAGAGCACGCTAACACCTTAAACACACTTGGGCATTCTGGCACACAAAGAACATCTGGGCACACTGGCACAAGAGAAACCTCTGGGCATGTCAAGGAACTGTGAGCCTCAGGGTCAGCCAAGACAGGACCAAAACCAGGACTGGCCAAAAAAAAATCATCATGACTAGACTTCGCAACTACTGGATTTTTACACGAGAATGCAGGATCAGACTTAGATGTCGCTGATTCCAGCAAAGTCAGTAACAAATCAGATTCAGGGGCACTAACAAGACAGGACAAATCTTCTGATCTATGCACTGAACCAGATAGGGACTCCACAACTACCTCTGGACTGGACAGAGACTCATTTAATACACTGGATTGGAGCTCATGAGGCGCTGCAGAACAAGTCAGCATTGCAGCAGCCCCCACTGGACTAGGCAAAACTGAGGAATTCCCTGGACAGGAAGGGGACTCTGGAACCTCTGCCACAGCGGCCAGAGAACCAGAATCTTTCAGGATACAGGGCTGGGTTTCAGGAACACTCATCAGACCGGACTGAAATTCTGAGATTTCTATTATTTTGACCAGAGAATCAGAATTATCCATGTTACAGGGCAAGACTTCTGAAACATTCAGAGGACAGGGCTGGAGTTCCTCGGCTGTTACAACACTGGAGAGGGACTCAACAACATTGGTTAAATCAGACTGTGTACAGGACAAAGTATCTGACACACTTGCTGACGAGGACAATATTTCAATGGCTTCTGCTTTGCTGGGCAGAAATTCATCAAGTTTTATTAGAGCAGACTGTAATTCCAAAACAGCTGCTAGACAAGTGAATATTACTGCAACACCAACTGAGGTAAGCAGTGCTTCAGCCTCCTCTGCTAGAGGGTTTAAAGTATCCAAAGTACTGGGTGAAGCATAAGACTCTGCGACCACAGCTTCACTGGACAGGATCACTGAACAGTCCATATTGCAGGGCAAAACCATGGAAGCACCTGCTGGACAGCATAATGATTCTGTGACCTGAGTTTCATTGGAGAGATCTACTGCACAATTCATGGTACAGGGCAAATTTATTGGAAAATTTTCTGAACAAGGTAATAATTCTGCGATTTCAGGTTCACATAGCAGATGCTCTGAGCTATTCACGAAACTAGAGCGAGGTGTAGAAACAGGAAGATCAAGACACAATGTTTGCGCATCTGAATCACCATTCATTTGTAAAATTGGAAAATTCAGATGCTGGGGTTCTGAGTTTACTAGACAGGATTGCTGGGACTCGGAAACTGATGTAGTGCATCTATTGGCATCTGCTGGATCAGACAGGAGTTGAACTTTATTAACACAGGTAATTTCTGCAGAAGTGTTTGCAGAGACAGGCAAGATTTTTCTGGTGTCTGTTTCACTAAACAAAGAGTCATGAGTACTGGCTAGGCTGGACTCGGAAGTCAGCAGGACCTCTGGCTTCTCTGCTGAGAAATTTGCGCAGGGCAAGGTTAAGAATGTATCAGTGGCTTCTGTTTTACTGGGAAGTAACACTGAGTTATCCATGGTACAGGGTGGAATTGCAGGAACTTCAATTTCACACAAAAAGAGCTCCGAATCACCTGCTGAATCAGCCAAAGGTGCTGAAGCAGGCGGGTCAGAACGCCAAATTTGCGAATTCGGAGTCACATAAAAATCATCCAAAATCAGTTCCCACACATCAATCAAGGGAGCCACACAGTCATACCTACACACACCAGCCTCTATTAGGTTATAGGCTGACTTAATGCATGCGTTCAATACCATTTCACTTTTTGCACTGTAAAATTGACAAAATGAACTTGAATCATTCTTCCATTCACAGACCAGGGCTTCCATCTCTCCCCTCTCGAATGGAGGATCCCATGCATACTTAACAGCGAAACATTCCGGCTGATCACAGTCTGCAGATATGATTGTGGCAGGCACATGTATAGGGTTAATTAGCAGGTGATTGGCAGATTCCTTATTCCTAAGAAGCTCCAATACCTGTAGCAAGTGTTTAACTGTAGTGTATGCAAACTTTCCTTGCTTTACAAATAAGTTGATTTGTTCAATACTCTGTAATATCTCCTCATAATCATACTCAGATAATTCTTTTAAACACAAATCTTTATTTTCCCTAGCCAGGGAGGAAAGTTCATTAGTAGTTTCATAAGTCCATTTAACTCCCCTGAAAGACAATTGCATTTCATTATCTGTTAATGGCAGAATCTCATTATAGGTCTCAGTCGCTAAGGATAACGATTCTGCAGATTGGACACGTTTCTTAGAACGTTTGCGTTTTGCCTTTGACCTTGCGGTTTTTGGTGATTTATTCAAAGCTGCAGGAAAATTATCAGTAACACTTTCTGCTTGCTGCTCATTCTTGCAAGCAATTGAAGGAGCAGCTGATTGGCCTGCTGCCAGGAGTTCATTAAGAGGAAAAGGCAATGGATCTATGCGCAACCAGTTATGGATCACAAACGCTAGAAATTCCAGCGGTCTATCTTTCAAATCGGAATGATTGAGAACATCAAATGCCCACTGGAATAATTCCCCTTTAAACAAAATATAACTTAGTTGGAGTGCCCAGGTTGAAACAGGAGTCGCTTGGAGATCAGGATTGGTCAGGAACCTGGCACATTCAGAGAAAAACTCATTTTCTGTTTCAGAGCTAAGTTCTTCAAATTTCTTAAAGGAACAGGAACCATAATTAACAGTGTCATACTTTCTGGGAATCCCCCCCACAATGGGGATTGGTAATGGGGTTTTCATAATGTAAGGCTTGGTGGTGTATTCTCCACAGTCAGCATGCAACGCATGAGCTGGCGTGGAGGAGGTACACACACTAGCACAAGGAAACAGGCTATCCCTAGTATAGTGGAGGGGAGGACTGACTCCAATAGGAGATTGTGGCGCACAGAGCCGGTGCAGATCTGACAGCCACAAACAATGCTTTCGTTATAACGTCTCAGCGCAAAGTAGCGCTGAGCGCATAAACCAGAACTGAGGAGATCTGGACAGGTAGACAGAATGAACGCTTGCTAGCTAGCGGCTACTTAGCGACAGCAAGCGTCCAAAACCAGACAGACTGGAATGAGGCAGCCAATGCGATGCGGCGATGGCGTGCCTCACAAAGACAGGACAGGATAGTCAGAAAATAGCAGGATTGAGATAGAAGAACGTAACACAGATAAATATACAATAAGTATGTTTTCCTAGCGTATTACAATTACAGCTATCAATGAAACTATTTGTTACGTCTGACTAACATATGTATATATCGGCAATGAACCGATATATGACATAAGCAGGAACGCTGACTAGGAATGGAGTAACACAGGGAACAGGACTCAGAAGGATTCGCTATCTCTTCGCAGAGATGAACGCAATCCACAAACAGTAACAGAACAGGATTCAGAAGGATTCGTTATCTCTTCGCAGAGATGAACGCAATCCACAAACGGTAACAGGACAGGATTCAGAAGGATTCGTTATCTCTTCGCAGAGATGAACGCAATCCACAAACAGAACCAGGAGCAGGGTAACTACCTCAGCACGGGTGGTCACGGTACGCGCAACCTACCAAAACGTGCTGGAAAGCTGACTAACTGCACACAGGATATAAACAGTTCGTGTACGTATACATCAGCGACACTGATGTATCACGTAACACAAATACAAGGAAAATAATAAACGTGCTGGTATGCATATATATTGGCAATGAACCAATATATGATGCAAAGACCAGCAAAGTATCTTTATAACAAGAAACACGATCGGGGGCTAAAGCGACAGCAAGACAGGCTTAGGCTGAAGCTATGAAAACCCAAGGAAACCCTGCAGGAAGCAGATCTTTATACTGAGGTCATCCAATGGGAGCAGACATGCAGATTCCCACACAGGTGAATGATAATCAGTCACAAGCTGACAGCAGGGAAAAACAGACAAAGCTATACAGCTTGCATGGAAATAGATCAGAACTGCCT
The DNA here is from genome assembly GCF_040937935.1 of Hyperolius riggenbachi. Classification (NCBI taxonomy): domain Eukaryota; kingdom Metazoa; phylum Chordata; class Amphibia; order Anura; family Hyperoliidae; genus Hyperolius; species Hyperolius riggenbachi. The sequence continues at coordinate 297,116,955 of NC_090646.1, read as the reverse complement.
GAGCTGCAGCACTACTTCCAGCAATAGCTGCTGCAGCAGCGATCATTACAGTACCCTTAGAAGCTAAACACACCTCCAGAACCGCTGGAATGCAATGATGTGTCAGCTTGTTAATATGTACAGAGCCATAATAATCCAACATGCATACAGACTGTTTCGGATTGTTTGATCCTCATCAGTGCATGGCATGGATTAATTTGGCTCTATGGAGTAGGGCTTGTAAATCCGAGAGGCACAGACTAACCAGCAAGCTCATGGTGACCCAGAACTCATTGGGGTGTGTAAGGGACTACAATGGTCCTAAAAGCCCCCTTACTAAGATGTCATTACTAACAGTCATTAAGAACCAATCAATAGCCTCTACACCCCCATCATGAGGGATGGAGGTGTAGAGGCTCTCGACATCAAGTGTAACCAAAAAAGCTCCCTCCTCAACAGTACCAAGGGCTTTTAATTTGTCCAAAAATATTCCAGTGTCCCGCAAGTATGAGGGGACTTCCCGAACAAGAGGCTGGAGCAGGCCATCCAGGAACCTAGCCAGTGGAACAAAGATGGAACCTATACCAGACACAATAGGTCTACCTGGAAGGCCTGTCCAGCCTCTTGTGGATTTTAGGTAAAATGTACAGAGTGGGAGTACACGGGTGTTCCTGCCTAAGGTATTTGAATAAGCCACTATCAATGATGCCTTTTTCTAATGCAAGATTTATTATCTGGTCAATCTTAGTATGAATATTAAAACAGGATCAAAATCAATCTGCTCATATACTTCATGATCAGAAAGTTGTCGGAGGACTTCCTCCTCATACATTGAGGCATTCATTACAACTACTGCCCCACCCTTGTCTGCAGAACAGACAACAATGGATGCATTGCTGCGAAGAGATATAAGGGCTTTCCGTTTTCCTAAGGTAACATTACAGTTGACTCCCACCCTCCCTCTCTGGAAATTATTCTCCACCACTTTCAGGTCCTCCTGAACCTTAGAGATGAAAGAGTCAATCACAGGATGACTTGGGGGGGGGGGGGTTACGTAAACCAAGGTCGCGTAATCTAAATCAGCCCTCAGGGCCCACACCAGTGGATGGAAAATGGAAAAAAAATTTCAACTTGATGAGTCGGAAAAATCAATGAAGTTCCTGGTTGATGTTAAAGCTATCTGGTGGATTGGTAGGACAGAAAGCCAAACCAAGCTCAAGCACACGTGTTTCATCAGGGGAAAGTTCATATGAACTGATGTTAACCACTAGGGATTGGTGGGTCTCGGTCGTAGTGTCATCGGGTTCACGGCCTGACCACGTTTCCCTGTGGCCTGTGGGCTCACCACCCCTCCTTGCCTGTTGCCTGTGCCTGTACCTCCTTCCGCCCCCACAGTGGCGGCCCCTATGTTGCCGTTTGGGGAATGATCTCTAGAAGCATTGGGTGAAGTATCGGAGATAGGATCTGTATCAGAATTCACACCAGGAGTGCGGGGCTTTCTACCCCAAGGCGGTTTACCCCTAGGGGAGGGTTTACATGGACCCGACTGCCTCTGCCACGCATAGATGAACCCATTTGTATAATCCGATGAATCCTGTGCAAATTTGCTCCTTTTTTTCTATTTCCACTGTCTTGGTGAAGGTCTCCAACTCGACTTGTAGTGCTTCTATATAAGATGAAAACTGATCAGCTGGCAAGACTTCCTGCAGCTGTTTAGTTAGAGCATCAACCTTTGTGTCAATTGAAGCCAACTCTTAATTGATTCTAACAATGGTGTGGAGTATGGCATCAAAGGACGCCCTGTTCCAGATCCGCTCCCACACACCAGTGAATTCTGAATCATTAGGAAAGAGCAAAGGGGTACTTGAGACCGTATAGAACTTGGGATTCTGCGTACTCGGCAGAATTCACCCATAGTCTCCGCATGGAGTTCCAAGTTAATACGTCTTTTTCTGATGGTCTCGAGGTCCCTCTTTAGCGGTTTGGCGTCAGAAGTCCTGAGAAACATGACTTCCTTATTGAGCAATGCCAGAATTTCTCCCGTCTGTTTGTTCATTGTAACCAAAGACATCCTGAGTAGCCATGTTGACAAAAAATAATGGAAAAGTAAGGCGTGCTCACCTTCTGAGGAACCACAGTGCAGCAAAAACAGAAGGAAGGGTGCACCAATCCAAAAACAGAGAATGCAGCAAGCCAAAGTCACACCCCAGTGCCTCCTGGGGAGCACAACAAAGTCCACAAAAGAGACTGGCACCGCTGTCTGCAATTATAGCTCTTTTATTCCATAAGAAGGCAGCAGTGACAGACTGCTGTTTTGAGTATCTCACTATTTATCAAACTGCTCAATGCCATAAAAACAAGTGAACACACACACCTTTAAATAGCCCACCCCCCACAGGGGGAGGGACCCCAGAGCAGACCGGATAGGAGACTAAGCCCTAGTATGCAAATATAGAAAGAGGCGTGTCATACCTGGTAGAGGTCAGAGGAAAAATCGACCAATCAAAGATGACTGTCCCACAATTCAAAATCAAAGAGAACTCCTCTCCGTGGCAGTGCTAATCTATGCCTATAACGCACAGAGCACTAACCACACTGTGTCATAGGAGGCTCTAATGTGCTAGAGCGGCTATAATACAGCCATTCGCCACTATTGCGGCCAGCTCGTCAGTCAAACCACGCTCCCCCGGCGGCAAAGCACGTTGGGAGTTCGCCATGACATCATTGGACGTATCCTTGGCTGAAAAGCACCGCACTACCTACCATAGCCACAAGGTGGCATCAGAGAAAAAGACTGATGTGACCATAAGGTTGCACTCAGAAACACCACTAATGCTGAATCAATGTGACCAAAACGTCGCACTGTAAAGAAAAAAAATGATGTTAAACATAGCCACAAGACGGCAGACTAACGCGACCAAAAGATTACACACGGTGTGACACCATTAAAGCTAAATCAACGCGACCAAAAACGGCACGCTGACAAAGCAAAAATGATAAAAAATATGAAGATGACCAACAGTTAAGGGCAATAATGAAAAAACAAGATGTCTCCTACCTGATCCGCTACCGGGTCACATAAAAGCATGTTCCTAGGAAAAAAAGATACACAAAAGTATAAGAACAATGTAACAGTGACAACTCCATAGGTACAACGGGTCACAAAAAACTCTATTAGTGCCTCAGATCAAATACAAAAATGTAATAAGACGTATTAACTTGGAACTCCATGCAGAGACTCTGGGTGAATACTGCTGAGTATGCAGAATGCCAAGGGTTATACGGTCTCAAGTAGCCCCATTGCTCTTTCCTAATGATTCAGAATTCACTGGTGTGTGGGAACAGATCTGGAACAGGGCGTCCTTTGATGCTTTGCTCCACACCATTGTTAGAATCCATCAAAAGTTGGCTTCAATTGACACAAAGGTTGATGCTCTAACTAAACAGCTGCAGGAAGCCTTGCCAGCAGGGATGCTCGGGTAGTACTTTTTAATACCCGAATGGATCCGGATCCGGGTACCCAGATATCCGGATCCGATTCGGATATCTGGACCCGACCTTTCGGATATCCGTGTGAACGCGGATATCCGACCGCATTATCCGCGGATACACGACCTATTCGGGTATCCGGATAGAAAAACCGGAAGTGCTTTAAAAAGGGTTTTTAGGGTAAATGATGCATGTAGCATCATTTTTTTTAAAGGGAAACGCTAATTTATTATTTGGTTAACATAAAATTAAAGAAAAAAAAAAAGCCTGTAAATTATTAACATCAGGATAGGTTCCAGACAGCGGTCGACGGTCATGCAGCCCACATTGTGTCCAAAGTCCAACCACACAAGTGGGACATCGAAGTTTTCAGCTCTGACATCTCCAAAAAATTAAAGCTATTGTAGTGGCGTGATAGCTGGTGGCAGGCTATTGTATTTGTAGTGGCGTAATAGCTGGTGGCAGCAGATGATGTAGTTTAGTGTGGACCCTGGTGTTGGTGGGTACCACAGACAGGATCAGCAGGAGCAGGATGAGTAAGTCGATGCAGCTATTGGAGTGGCGTTATAGCTGGTGGCAGCAGACAATGTAGTTTAGTGTGGACCCTTGTGTTGGTGGGTACCACAGACAGGAGCAGCAGGAGCAGGATGAGTAGGTTGATGCAGCTATTGGAGTGGCGTAATAGCTGGTGGCAGCAGACGATGTAGTTTAGTGTGGACCCTGGTGTTGGTGGGTACCACAGACAGGAGCATAAGGAGCAGGATGAGTAGGTCGATGCAGCCATTGGAGTGGCATAATAGCTGGTGGCAGCAGACGATGTAGTTTAGTGTGGACCCTGGTGTTGGTGGGTACCACAGACAGGAGCAGCAGGAGCAGGATGAGTAGGTCGATGCAGCTATTGGAGTGGCGTAATAGCTGGTGGCAGCAGACGATGTAGTTTAGTGTGGACCCTGGTGTTGGTGGGTACCACAGACAGGAGCATAAGGAGCAGGATGAGTAGGTCGATGCAGCCATTGGAGTGGCATAATAGCTGGTGGCAGCAGACGATGTAGTTTAGTGTGGACCCTGGTGTTGGTGGGTACCACAGACAGGGGCAGCAGGAGCAGGAGGAGTAGGTCGATGCAGCTATTGGAGTGGCGTAATAGCTGGTGGCAGCAGACAATGTAGTTTACTGTGGACCCTGGTGTTGGTGGGTACCACAGACAGAAGCAGCAGGAGCAGGGTGAGTAAGTCGATGCAGCTATTGGAGTGGCGTAATAGCTGGTGGCAGCAGACGATGTAGTTTACTGTGGACCCTGGTGTTGGTGGGTACCACAGACAGGAGCAGCAGGAGCAGGATGAGTAGGTTGATGCAGCTATTGGAGTTTAGTTAGCCAATAAATGGTATCATCCTGATATAAAACTTCTTGCTTTTACTGATGGCTAACACGGTACAATACCCTACTGCTACTACTATTGGAGTGGCGTAATAGCTGGTGACAGCAGACGATGTAGTTTAGTGTGGACCCTGGTGTTGGTGGGTACCACAGACAGGAGCAGCAGGAGCAGGATGAGTAGGTCGATGCACCCTGGCGGTGGGAGAAGCACAGGCAGCAGGAGACAGGAGGAGGAGAAGAAGTGGCAGGCAGCATAGATAGTTCACCATGGCACCTAGTTTGTTGGTACCACGGCACAGTTCAAAAATTAGGAGAGGTTCCAGGAAGCGGTCGTACTACCGCAGTTGGGGCCTCCCTACAACTCGAACAGCATAGACACATCCCAAAAAAATTACACAGCTATTGTGTTTAGATAGTTCACCATGGCACTTGTAGGTACCACGGCACAGTTCAAAAATTAGGAGAGGTTCCAGGAAGCAGTCGTACTGCCGCAGTTGGGGCCTCCCCACAACTCGGACAGCACAGACACATCCCCAAAAAATTACACAGCTATTGTGTTTAGATAGTTCACCATGGCACTTGTAGGTACCACGGCACAGTTCAAAAATTAGGAGAGGTTCCAGGAAGCGGTCGTACTGCCGAAGTTGGGGCCTCCCTACTACTCGGACAGCACAGACACCTCCCAAAAAATTAAATAGCAATTGTGTTTACCATGGCACCTAGTGTGTTGGTACCACGGCTGTCAAAATTTTTTGAACCAGGCTTATGCGGAGCCTGGAGGTTGTGGTGGTAAAGGGTGGTAAGGCAGGCATAGTGTGATTTCCAGCCGCTTCATTTCCCCCTCTTGCCAACAACAGGGGCCAGGAATTCACCAACCACCCAAGACTGGTTTATTTGAAGAAACATCAGTCTGTCCACAGACTGGGTGGAGAGACGAGAGCGCTTCTCGGTTACCACGCCACCGGCCGCACTGAAGCACCTTTCAGACAGCACGCTGGAAGGGGGGCAAGCAAGGACTTCCAGGGCATACTGCGCCAGCTCGCTCCAAATATCAAGGTGCTTGACCCAGTAATCCAAGGGGTCCACAGTGGGTCCACAGGGGTCCACAGTGGTGCCGCTCTCAAGGCCGCTGTAGGACCCCATATAGTCTGCCACCATCCGGGTCAGGCGCTGGTTCTGGCTTTGAAAGCCAAATGCTGCTGCTGATGCAGGCACCTCCTCACTCGGCAGCTGTACCGGCGTGGCGTATAGCGCCTTTGTGAGAGACAGCAGGTTTGATGGGCGCCTGCTGCTGATGGACGCAGACACCTGCTGCTGTGCTGGCTGGACTGTGACAGTAGGGGGGGGGGGGGGGGGAGTCTGGGAGAAGGCTTCCTCCAAGCGCCGAACCACCTCATTTGGGGCACAGGGCCTCCTCCTGCTGCAGGCAGGAACTGATGCAGCTTCCCCTTCAGCCGTGGGTCCAGAATCAGGGTGATCCACATGTCCTCCCGACCACGCATCTCTTTGACCCTTGGGTCCCTGGGCAGGCACTGCAACATGTGCGCTGCCATGGGGAAGAGGGCTGCCATATCTGCTGGCACATGATCTTCATAAGTGCTGTCCTCCTCCTCTTCTTCCTCAAACTCCCCCTACTCTCTCCACCCCCGCACCACTGCAGCTGCACTCGGCAGTTCCTCCTCATCCTCAAGGTCAGGGACCTCCAACTTCTCCAACTCCAAGTCCTCAACCTCCTCCTGACTGTGCAGGTGGCTGCTGCTCCTGCTGGATCAAGTCTTTCTCTCCCACTTCCATCAGACCATCCAGGGCCTTGTGCAGCATGCATACCATGGTCACCCACTGACAAACTGACGCACGGTCCCGGCTGACCATGCCGGTGGCCTCCAGGAAGGGTGCCAGGACCAAGCCCACCAGCTGCATTTTTCTCCATTCAGCACTGTGTATGATCTCCGGGAGGTGGCTGCTGGTGCTGGTCCTGTACACGGTGGCATCGGCGGTGGCTTTGGCCAAGTAATGGTTGACAGCCTGCCTCTGCTCAACCAGACGTTCCAACATGGCCAGGGTTGGAACCTCGATGATCAGACGGTGCCATGGCAGGTTCAGCTCCGGCTGCACGGCTTCCAGGGCCAGGCACCGCTCGAGCGGTGGAAATAACCCACCATTTTTTGAGCCACTTTTAAAAGTGGCTCCATCCCCTGGTAGGTGCTCAGAAATTTCGGAACCACCAGGTTCAGGACGTGGGCCAGACAGGGGATGTGGGTGAGGTCTTCTCGGCGGATGGCAGCAACAAGGTTGGCCCCATTATCGGACACCACCTCTCCGTCTCTGAGGCCTCTAGGGGTCAGCCAACGCCTCTCCTGCTCTTGGAGTTTGGCCAGGACGTGCTCTGCTGTCAGGCTTAGCTTCCCCAGGCTGACCATCTCCAGCAGCGCTTGGCAGTGGCGGGCCGTCACACTGCTGCTGAGGCGGGGGCATTTAGCGGTGGCGGGTGTGCCGGAGGGTGGAACTGGAGCAGAGGAACTTGCTGCACTTTCCCTGATCCTACTGCGGGGTGGCACCACCCACTGGCTTGACGATGCTGCTGTCCCCTCCTCACCCCCTTCCACCAAACTGACCCAGTGTGCGGTGAAGGACAGATAGCGGCCTGTCCCGAACCGGCTGCTCCACGAGTCCATAGTCACATGGACCCGCTTACCCACCACATGATCAAGCCCACGTTCCACGTTGGCAATCGCGAAGCGATGTAGTGCTGGCATGGCCGTTCGTGAAAAATAGTGTCGGCTGGGGACAGGCCAATCCGGCGCTGCGCACTGCAGGAGTGTACGCATGTCGCTCCCTTCCTGCACAAAGGAGCTGGGAGGACATGGCCTGTGTAAGCAGGCCGTTGAGCTGCCGGATGCAACGGCTGCTGGCAGGCTGGGCCTTGATGGGAAATGACTCGGTCAGTAGGGTCTGGTGTCGCTTCTGGCTTGCACGGAAGGCCGAGGAGGGAGCAGAGGAGGCCACTGAGGACTGGCTGCCTGAACAGGCCTCAGTGTCGGCAGGAGTGGCAAAGGGGGTTCTGGTGGTGGTTTTAGCTGGAACACTGCCAGCGCCAGCTTCCTTCAGCCTCTTGAACTCCTCATGTTCAATGGGATGTTTATTGGCCAGGTGTTTTATGAAGCTGGAGGTGCCATAGTTGGCGGGGGTGCTACCTCTGCTCAGCTTCACCTGGCACACCTTACAGGTGACAAACTTGCTTTCAACTGACGGCAGATGAAAGAAATGCCAGATGGGGGATAAAAATTTCCCCTTACGCCCTGCTGCTGTTAGTTTTGTTCCTGCGGGGGTTGGGGCCTGGCGTTGAGTGGTGCGGCTGGTGGTAGCGGCAGAAGATGAAGCAGCAGGCTGTGGGTCACTGCTGCTCCTGCAAATGTCAGAGATCATGATTCTCCGTGACAGACCCACCGACGTATTCTCCTCCTCAGACTCAGAGCTAACATGCCCCTCCTGTGGGTTGTAGTCTATGTCCTTCACTTCATCATCATAATAATCAGACTCCCCCTCCTCAAACAACTGCTTGGATGTTGCGGACCCAAACTCCTCTTCTGCTGACACATCAGGCAAGGAGTAGGACCCCTCCCCAACAACCACCGTCAGCATCCGTGACTCATCCACATAGCCAATTTTGGCCAGAATATCCCCCTCAAACTCAGTGGTGGTAGCAGGCCTGATTGCGCTCGCAGGGTCTGGAGACTCAGCACTCACTGAGGGTAGGCTGCCCGCTGGGGTCGACATGACCGACGAATCCCCATGCACTGCTGCTGGGCGGCTGCTGCTGCTCCTGCGAACAGGAGTGGTGGTGGGGGTGGAGCTCTCTGTTGTGGAGCTGCTGGTGCCCTGCTCATCCACCATTAGCTGCATCACAGGCTCGGCGTCTTTCTCCTCCTATTTGCGCCACCTACCCTGTTGAAAAATTGCCGCTACACGCTGCTGCGCCTCTGCAGCGTGACTCCCCCTATCAGCTGGGCACCCAGTGCGTCCACGGCCAGTGGCTACCAGCTGAATGGGCAGTGTGGCAGAACTGCTGGCGGTGACAGTGCCAGCAATGTTCCCTCTCTTCTTGCCTTTGATGGCCTTCCCCCGACTGCCAGTGCCAGCAGACATAGTGCACGTTTTGATGATGTCACCAGATGGATGTGGGGTACTTGCACTTTATTCAAATCGGGGGGTGACACAGAGCACAGTAGAACACAGTGTGCACACTAACGGACGGTCTGTCCCACTGACACTCAGTGATCAGCACAGCAGAAATGCAGTAGTCACACAGACAGTACTAGTCTAGTAACAACTAGCACTGCAGTACTGAATAACTACACAATATAACAGTAATCCGCCCTAATGCCCTAAACTATACTGTGTAGCTAAGGCAATAGCACAGGCCTGGCCTATGTGCACAAACAGCAGACACAGACACCTAACTAGCAGAGCTGCTGCAGGCTGCAGCAGAGACTGTCACAGCTCACAGACAGCAGAGACTGACAAACACTAACTACAACAATATAAAACACTACTAGCTAAACAACAATACAACAGTGTAGATATTTCACCCAGATGCTGCGCTCACAGCTTCAATGCGATCTCATTCCGTATTTGTAGCTCAAAAAAGAAGAAACATAAAGGACATAGCATAATACTGTTTCAAACGTATTATTCCTTCCCACAACACCCAGTGCTGCAAACAATACTCTTGTGTATCTCCACCCACAGGGTCTCACAGGTCCTCACCGTTTAACATGGCTGCCAGATCACAGACAGCTTTAAAAGCCTTATAGTGTCACCAGGCACACAGGTGTTCTCCCTTATCAACAAGTGACACCCAGATACCCCAGCACCATCACTCATGGACTCTCACCTACTCAAAATGCCATCCAGATTATAAGACAGCATTAGCGTTTTCCTGAGTGTCAAACCAGCGTCTCATCCGCAGATGGATCTCCAGCACATCCTTTGCTCTTATTGCCTAATGAACTGAAGAGCCAGTGACTAGCTGAAAGACATCAGCGCTCCACAATAAGCCACCAAACAAATTAGCCTAATTTGTTATATACAGGAGGAACTGGCCAAGGTTCCCCTCTGCGATTGGTTGCTAGGGCTTCTGCTGGGAGCCCTCTGATTGGCTGAATGGCATCATCTCCTTAGTTACACTACCCGGATCCGGATATCCGATGGATATCCGCGGATATCCGGATTATGCGGGCAGATATCCGCATACAGCTATCCGGATTTGGCCCCAGGTATCCGGAATCCGGATCCGACCAGATAGCGGAAAAATTGTCGGATACCCAGTTTACCCGGGTATCCGGGATCCAGATGAGCATCCCTGCTTGCCAGCGGATCAGTTTTCATCTTATATATTCACCAAGACGGTGGAAATAGAAAAAAGGAGCAAATTTGCACGGGATTCATCAGATTATACAAATGGGTTCGTCTATGCGTGGCAGAGGCAGTCAGGTCCATGTAAACCCTCCACTAGGCGTAAACCGCCTCGGGGTAGAAAGCCCTGCACTCCTGGTGTGAATTCTGATACAGATCCTATCTCCGATAATTCACCCAATGCCTCTAGAGATCATTCCCCAAACCTCAACGTAGGGGCCAACACTGTGGGGGCGGAAGGAGGTACAGGCGCAGGCAAGGAGGGTGGCGAGCCCACAGGCCACGGGGAAACGTGGTCAGGCTGTGAACCCGATGATACTACGACCGAGACCCACCAATCCCTAGTGGTTAACACCAGTTCGTATGAACTTTCCCCTGATGAAACACGTGTGCTTGAGCTTAGTTTGACTTTCTGTCCTACCAATCCACCAGATAGCTTTAACATCGACCAGGAACTTCATCGATTTTTCCGACTCATCAAGTTGAAACAATTTTTTTCTGTTTTTCTATTTTTCAGCAAATAATCAGATAACAGACAGTACAATTGGATGAGGTGAGAGATTAGTCAGAAAACGGGCCGGGATCGGCAACGGGAAATCAGATATGTGAAGTACCAAGGATCAGACAAAAGATTAGTGATTCAGGCAGAGTCGGCAACAGATCAGAAGGTGGAAGTAATGCAAGGGTTACACAGGAGGATAGTCAGAAGGCAAGGCAAGAGTCATACACAGTAATCAGTAAACAATATCAATGAAAAGCAATAGCTAGCTATGTGCAAAATCCCTGGGGTCCTGCCAGTTCAAAAGCACTTGGATCTAACTGGGTCTGCGGCTTAACAAGGACTGTCAGCTACAACAGACACCAGAGCACTGACAGCTCAAGGAATATATAGGCAGCTGTGGGTCTGTAGCCCTGCCCCCTGAACAGGTGATCAATCAGGGAGTAACTAGAGCGGAGATGTGTCAGCTGATTGCTGGTCAGCTGACACGCTTCCTAAGTCTATAAGACTTCTCACTTGCTGCGCGCGTGTGTTTGAAAGGGCCAGCATTACTAGCCTCCTCGAGACCTGCGTGCAGAGGAAATGGAGTCACTCCTGGAAGTCACGGAAGTGCCTGCCCTACAATGCTGACTGCGAGCAGGAGAGGTGAGTCTGCTATTCCTGACATTACCCCCTCTCTGAGGGGTGGACTCCGGACACACACTAGCTGGTCTTTCTGGGTGTTTGAAGTGGAATTCCTGAGTTAACTCATCTGCATGAACTTGACGAGCAGGAACCCAGGACCTTTCCTCAGGGCCATAACCTTTCCAATGTACTAAATACTGTAAAGAGTTACGAATTTTGCGGGAATCCAAAATTCTCTCCACTTCGTACTCAGGTGCCCCGTCAATTATAACAGGAGGAGGTAGGGACGGTTCAACATTGGCTGCAGTTTTCAGGAGGGATACGTGAAAAGATCTGACCCCTTTCACGGAGGCTGGCAGAGTGACACGATAAACCACCCTATTGATCTTCTCAGAGATCGGATAGGGACCAATGTATTTTGGCCCTAGCTTAGCTGAGGGTTGCCGCAAAGCAACGTTGCGGGTAAAAACCCAGACCAGATCACCAGGAAAAAACTCAAACTCAGACTTGCGATTCCGGTCTGCCTGAGCTTTCTGTACCCAAACTGCCTTCTCCAAATTCTTTTTTACCTGAGCCCAAATAGTTTGCATGTGGGCTACCCACTCCTCCAGTACCGGAAAGGATGAATGTGAGGTTACCATGGACGAGAAGCGAGGAGACCTCCCATTGACCACCTGAAATGGTGACAGTTTAGAAGAGGCATTCTGTAGAATTATTCTGCACAAACTCAGCAAATGGCAGGAACTATACCCACTCCTCCTGACAGTCGGAGACAAAGCATCGAAGGTATTGCTCCAATGATTGATTGATTCTCTCTGTTTGACCATTGGTCTGCGGGTGGAACCCTGAAGAGAAGGATAGGGAGATACCTAAGTGGGCACAAAAAGCCTTCCAGAACCTAGACACAAACTGTACTCCCCTATCAGAAACCACATTCTCCGGGATCCCATGCAATCGAAAAATGTGCTGAACAAAGAGATCGGCTAATTCTCTGGCAGAAGGGAGTTTCTCTAAAGGTACAAAATGCGCCATTTTGCTGAAGTCTTCCCTTTAGAGGGAGGTAGCTCAACCACAAAATCCATGGAGATGTGCATCCATGGCATCAATGGAACTGGTAGTGGTTGGAGAGTACCAGGTGGCGAGCTTCTGGGGACTTTACTTCTGGCACAAATTGCACATTCTGAGATAAACCTCTTACACTCATTTTGCATGGTAGGCCACTACACATGACGTGATAAAAGTTCTAAGGTCCTGGTAATCCCAGGATGACCAGCAGTTTTAGCACAATGAAACTGCCGGAGCACCTGTAAACGAAGGTGCAGAGGGACAAACAATAACTCAGGAGGCCTGTCAGGGGGAGCATCAGACTGAAACTCAGCAAGGGCGTTAGGAAGATCTTCCAAGAGTTCCGTGGCCGCTATCACCACATGATCAGACAGGATGGTAGTAGGAGAGACCAACGGAGCCGTTTCTGGCTCGAAGCACCGGGAAAGTGCGTCTGCCTTTACATTTTTGTTACCTGGCTTGTAAGTAATGATGAACTTAAAACGACCAAAAAACAGAGCCCATCGTGCCTGTCTGGGATTTAATCTCTTGGCACCCTCTATTTATTCCAAGTTTTTATGATCGGTATACACAGTAATGACATGCTCCGCTCCTTCTAGCCAGTGTCTCCACTCCTCAAAAGCCATCTTGACTGCCAGTAATTCCCAGTTACCTATATCATAATTGCGTTCTACGGATGAGAATTTCCGAGAGAAGAACGCACAAGGGTGCAGACGTTCAGGTTGACCAGAATACTGAGACAACACTGAAGCACTGAGACAACCCCGACCTCTGAAGTGTCCACTTCCACATAGAATGGGAGCGAGACGTCCACATGAGTGAGAACTGGGGCTGAACAGAAGGAGAATGCTTCTAATGCCCATATTGACAAGTGTGTGCAATCAGCCCCCTTTTTAGTAAGATCAGTGAGTGGTGCTACCAAGGTGGAAAATCCCCGGATAAATTTCCGATAATAGTTAGCAAAACCCAAGAACCGTTGCAGCGCTTTTAGTCCTATGGGTTGAGGCCAATTCAGCAACGCAGAAACTTTCATGGGGTCCATGGAAAGACCAGAACTAGAGACTATATACTCCAAGAATGACACCTGTGAAACCTCAAAAAGGCATTTTTCCAGTTTGGCATATAGTGAATTTTCTCTCAACTTCCTCAAAACAAACCTCACATGCTCCCGATGCTCTGACAATGAATTGGAAAAGATCAGGATGTCGTCCAAGTATACCATAACAAATTTTCCCAAGACATTTCTGAATATTTCATTAACAAAATTCTGGAAGACTGCTGGGGCATTGCACAAGCCGAAAGGCATGACTAGATACTCGTAGTACCCATCCTGAGTATTAAATGCAGTGTTCGACTCATCTCCCTGTCTGATCCTAATCAGGTTATAGGCTCCTCTCAGATCTAGTTTAGAAATATCCGAGCTCCTGTCACCTGGGAAAACAAATCATCGATCAAGGGGAGAGGATATCTGTTTTTAACGGTAATCTTGTTCAGCCCTCTATAATCAATACAGTGACGTAAACCCCCGTCCTTTTTCTGAACAAAGAAAAAGCCAGCCTGTAACGATTGTGGAATTTTCTCCGTGGTCAGCGCACAGGACGCGCGCTGACACTGCGGAAATCCTCCACAAGCGTATAATTTGAGAGAACCCCAGCAAAATTTGCAGTGCACCTGTAGAGGGAAATTCCTGTCGGCAGATGGAGCTGTGGAGTGCAAAGGAACAGATCCTCTGCCCTGCCACAGACGCCAGACAGGAATTGTACGAAGGAAGAAACGCAGGGCAAGATAGCCCTTAAAGAGAGAGAGTAAAGCGACAGAGTGTATGTGTGTCCACCAATCTAGTCGCCACCCAGCGACGATAAACACACAACCATGAAGATCAGGTGAGAAGGCAATCGCAAGAGATGGCGATTGCTAACAGCGACACAAGACCGAATAAGCACAGAGGAGGAATGTATGTATGTCCACCAATCTAGTCGCCAACCTGCGACGGTGGACACACAACAGAGGAAACCAAGTGAGAACGCAATCGCAAGAGAAGCGATTGCGAATGAGAATGAGCACAGGGACAGAATGTATGTGTGTACACCAATCTAGTCGCCAACCCGCGACGGTGCACACACAACAGCAGCAACGAAGTAGGAACGCAATTGCGAGGGAGGCGATTGCCAGAGGTGACACAAGGCTAAAGCAAGACAGGGCACGAGAGTAGCAAAGGCACAGCAAATCATACAATGAGAAAATAAGGAAAATAACAAACGCTAACTTAACGCGAACACCGCATTCATTCGCAACAGCGAACGCGTTTACAGCGTGATCTCCGCACGTTAAGCGCAACAGAGACAAGCACGCCTAACTAACCCCCCGCCACCCAAACATGAAACAGAGAACGCGGGGGCGTAGCTTGGATCCCGAGTAAGATGGCTGCTTAACTCTGAGCTCTCGTGTCACCACTGCTCGAAGCATCTAAAATTCAGCTTTTACCTGACACCACCCGAGCTATGAGGAGCACCCGCAAACAGCTAGCCTCAAAAAAAGACCAAACACACTCGCAAACCTCAGTGGGACCTACTATCCCGGAGATATTCCGCTCACATCGCGGCGCTAACTCGGACCCATCTAAAACCAAGATGGCGCCCGTCAAAGAATCCAATACTGCGTCACCGCCAAATACAGGCTCTAACCTGCAAAAGGACAAGAAAAAAGCGGCCCTTACCTTAGACGACCTCCAAGCGATGGCAGCGGACATCAAATCCACCTTTTACTCCGCAATAGCAGAGGTACGTCAAGATGTAGCTTCCTTTGGCGTGAGGCTTCAGGCCTTAGAAGCCGCAGACACCGCCCAGGGGTCGCAAATTACCATGCTCCATAGGCTGGCGGTAGGGCAGAACGCTAGAATTGCAGCTCACTCCCGACACCTAGAAGACTTAGAAAACCGAGGCAGGAGGTGCAACATTCGGGTGAAAGGCCTCCCCGAAACAGTCTCCACAGAGCAGATTGAACCTGCACTGCAATCGATCTTCGCAAACCTTATGGAACTCCCGGCTGAGTCTGAGTTCCCACTTGTCAGGGCACACAGAGCGCTGAGACCTCGGGGCCTAGAAAGTGACAAGCCCAGGGATATCATATGCTGCCTTGAATCATTCAAGCAAAAGGAAGACATCATGAAAGCCGCTAGAAACAATGAGGAAATCCGCTTCAATGATCATCCCATTGCTTTATACCAAGATCTCTCAGCCATCACTCTTGCCAAGAGAAGGGCTCTCAAACCGCTACTTCAACTTCTGCGTGACAAAGGTTATACCTACCGCTGGAGATTTCCATTTGCTTTAACTGTGATGCATGGCGATCGCCTGGCCATACTTAGATCCGCTGCCGGCCTGTCTGACTTCTGCACTGAATTGGGCCTCTCATCGGTGGATATTTCGAACTGGGACGGTGAGATGTCGATCCCCGAGTTAGCGTCCGCAGGAGACTTTGTTTCCATACCTCCGGCATCCCAGCCAGCCGGACCGGCCCACTCCCCTTCGGAATCCGGACTGTCGCAGAGGAGACCCTCCATCTCCTGGCACACCTCCGAAGTCTCCAACGGTGACTGATAGAAGGTACTCTGAAAAGTTTTTTCCCTCCTTTCCACTGCCCCCCTAACCCCAGTACACGTGTCCCCCCTTTGGAGAGACCCCCTTTATGATGTGGGGCCCCCAGTGTGACTTAGCTACAATGCTCTTGATGGCTTCCCTTATCCCACCACTGGGTATCCCGCACACCAGATCTTTGCAGGCCCCAAGTGTTGCTGTGACGTTCTCATCTGATTTTGTTTCGCCCAGTTATTTTGCGTGTTTGTGTATGTACCTGGGGGCTAATGATGGTAAAAAAAAGGGGGGGGGGGAGACTGTTATTAGTCTGTTATTACACTGTACTGCCCAGAGTTTTGTCCTCCAGTTATGACCATGTTTTTCAATACCTGTTCCGCTTTATCTGTATATAACGTAGCTACTAGGATGCTGGTTCCTTCCTAAATGCATACTAGGTTCTCTTATATACCTCTGGGGCAGGCTTACGGGGGGTGAGGGAGGCCCCTCCATCCTTACTCGCTCTTCTATTTGAGGTTAATTTGAGGTTATTTTGTTATAGTTCACTAATGCTCGTTTTTTTACTCGGGTAATCTCTCCTGCACTATGCAGTGTAGACACTTATGAGATTAGCTCTCACATCCTTGGTATCCTTCCACAACCCACAACAGTGTGCCTCGCTGACACACTGAGAAGGTTACCCACATATTGGGTGAGTGCAGTACCCCATACTGTATTCACGTGGGATGCCTGTCCTTCGTACATTAGATAGGTTACTGTCTCTATCTCTACTCCAACTCCCTCTCTTCTTTTCTCTTCTTATTTTAACTCTTTCCTTTTACTCCCTGGTGTCTGTCTCCAGCACCTACTGGAGAGAAGACCCACGCGTCGTGAGGAGTGGTGGTGCACATTTGTGGTTACACAGACTGGGCTCTCCTGAGCGATTCACCTTTATTAAATCTCCATTGCTCCTGCATCAGCCAGCACTGATATATTGGAACATGGGCACACACGATAAAAATATGGAGGTCACCAGCACTGGTTTCCTAACCTGGAAAATGGTGTCACTAAATGTTAATGGTATGAATACCCCTGAAAAAAGGACCATGATATTTGATCTCCTGAAAAGGGAGAAGGCAAACTTTGCTTTCTTACAGGAGACCTATTTACGCTCGGGTCATATTCCATCTAGATTTGACAAACGTTTCCCCCAGGCATTTCATGCTACTTCGGATACAACTAAGACGAAAGGGGTCTCTATTTTTGTAAACCAAAACATCCCCTTCACCACATTAGAAGTCCAACAGGACCCATTGGGAAGGTTCCTATTTGTGAAAGGTAAAATTGACAACAGAATTATCACACTAGCTAACCTCTACTCCCCCAATGTGAAGCAGGCTCCTTTCCTGATCACCACCTTGTCAAAACTGCTAAACTTCATGCAAGGAATATTGATTCTGGGAGGTGACCTTAATGTCCCTTTGGAGCCGCTCATAGACTGCTCTAATGGAACCACGACCCTATCCTACAGATCTCTGAAAGCTATCCGATCACAGCTGCAAAAACTATCCCTAGTCGATGTATGGAGAGTCACCCATCCACGAGAAAAGGATTTTACGTTGTTTTCTCAAATACACAACAAACACTCACGCATCGACTACCTCTTTATATCCCAAAGAGACTTGAGCCTGATACACTCAACATCAATTGGTGTTAAAAGCATCTCAGATCACGCCCAGTTTCTCTTACCCTCAAACTCCCGGAACGAGTGACCAAAACCTGGTGTTGGCGTTTAAACCCACACCTGCTGGCTGAGAAAGTTAGAGCAGAGAAGATATCTGCTGCTCTATCCGATTATTTTACTATCAATCAAACCCCAGACACCTCGCCACTCACTGTTTGGGAAGCACACAAGGTGGTGATCAGGGGGAGGCTTAATCGCTTGGGAGCCCTGCTCAAACGAGAAAAGGAAAAGGCCATAGCTAATCTGACAGCCAGAGTAAATGAGATTAAGAGACTTCACAAACAATCCCTAGCTGCAGATAGAATGGAGGAACTGACTACAGCTAGAATATACCTATCTAGATACCTCTTAGTTGAGGCAAAAAGGAAAATCTGTTGGAGTAAACGCATTTTCTACGAGTTTGGCAACAAACCTGGAAGAATTTTGGCCAGGTCCCTGAGGAAGCAGGTTCTTAAAACAAACATCTCTTCTATTATAGACAAGTCCCAGAAGAAGGTCCACTCGCCGGAAGGTATAGTGGAACAATTCAGACAGTTCTACGAGAAGCTGTATAACTTATATCCGGTAGGGTCACCGGATCCCAGAGGTTTGGAGAGGTCCGCTAAGATGCATGCTTTTTTAAACAAATTCTGTCACCCTTTCAACCTCTCTACTGATGACAGGGAAACGCTCTCAGCACCCATCTCTGAGGACAAATTTCTTATGGCTACCTCTACACTTAAAGCAGGTAAAGCACCGGGCCCAGATGGCCTTTCCTCCCAGTACTACAAACTTTTCCGCCACACTCTTGCTCCCAGATTCACAGCAGCTTTTAACTCCACCAACTCAACTACTATTCCGTCCCCCCACTTCCTTGAGGCCCACATTACTGTGATTTCTAAGGAAGGGAAAGATCCACAACAATGTGCTAGCTATAGACCCATCTCGCTGCTGAACCTGGACGCAAAAATCTTAGCTAAAATTATTGCGAATCGGCTACTACCCTTTATTCCTAACACAATAATGGGTGACCAGGCAGGCTTTATCCCTGGGAGGGAGGCCAAGGACAATGTCTTTCGTACGATTGACATTGTCTCTCTGGCCAAAAAAAAGGGAGTGAAGACCTTTCTCCTGTCCACGGATGCAGAGAAGGCCTTTGACAGGGTGGCTTGGGATTATATCCGAGCCACCCTGTCATGCCTTAACATTGGTGAACCTATGATCCACTGGATCGGATTACTCTACTCAAACCCATCAGCACGGGTTAAAGCAAATGGTGTACTGTCGTCCCCTTTAGAAATATCAAATGGGACCAGACAAGGCTGCCCTCTTTCACCACTCATTTACATTCTGACCTTAGAGCCCTTTCTTAATTGCGTAAGATCAGACCTCTCAGTCAAGGGTGTCAGAATAGGCACAAACGAACACCTAGTTGCGGCATTTGCTGATGACCTCTTATTTTTCCTGCAGGACCCCCTAGTCTCATTACCAAACTTGATGATGAGGTTTCATGAATTTGGCCTATTCTCTAATCTAAAGATTAACTTCTCCAAATCCCAGGCGTTAAACATCTCCCTGGCACCAGACGTAGTTCTTCAGTGTGAGCAGTCTTTTCCCTTTCAATGGTCTAAATCAGGGGTGCCCACACTTTTTTGGCTCGCGAGCTACTTTAAAATTTGCCGAGGCCAGGAGATCTACCAACATTTCAAATACTGCTTAGCTTAACTTAGCATTATTAATGTTGGTATATTACTATACAAGTCTTGTATAGTCATATAACAACATTATAAATGCTAAAATTAGCATGGGAAATGTTGGTAAATATCTTGGACTCGGCTATCAGAATTGCACCACAACCATAACTGACATATATTAATTATTATAATAATAATACTATGATATAAACATTGCTGGTCCTTACCTAATCTGATGACTTGCACTGGATGGAATCTGCCAGGGATGCATAGTCCGGACAGTAGCTGCTGATTGCCAGTCTCAAACAGACGTCCAAATGTTCATCTGTCAGAGTGGAACGGAATTTAGACTTCACAATTTTCATGTGAGAAAAGGCTGACTCACAAAAATAAGTGGAGCCAAATAGTGCAGTCAAGGAGATAGCACATTTTCTTAAGTGTGGGTACTTTTCCTCCGTTGTAAGTTCCAGAACTTTCCAGTAGCTCTAGATTTAAGCTCAATGTCAGCTTGCAGGGTCAACATCTCATCCTCCACTTTGGATGGGTTAAAATGGAAGAGTGTTGATCTTTTTGATGCAAGAGAATCAATGTCAGCTTCATTGTAAAATGGATAACACATAAATGTAGCAACTGGCTCAATCACTGCAAAGTCCAGAAAGCGTCTGTCAAATTCGGAGAGGCAGCTGGAGATCTGATCATTGTAACGTGAAATATCAAGTTGTACACAAGCCCTCTGTTGTGCCAATACTTCAGAGTTGAGGTTTTTGAAGTTGTTCAACTCATGGCGCTGCAGCTTTGAGGATAAATGTTGCAGTTTTCGTTTGAACGCATTCACTGAGCTGATCATATTGATAACATTTTTTTCTTTTCCTTGCAGCTCTAAATTAAGATCATTCAGCATGTTGGTTAGATCAGTTAGAAATGCTAAGTCTAGTAGCCACTGATTGTCACTTAACTGTTGGTATTCTGGATATTTATTGAGGCGAAGAAAGTCCTTTATTTCTGGACAGAGCTCTCTGAATCGTTGTAGGAATTATATATATATATATATATATATATATATATATATATATATATATATATATATATATATATATATATATATATATATATATAATTAGCATAACATAAACAGGATACAATATTAGGCACCCCCCCCCCCATCCTCATTCCCAAAAACAAAGCCTTGGGAATGAGGATGAGGGGGAAGACAAACATGATCATGCAGATTGCAGAGTACCCTCTTAATGCCAATTATGGCCATGAGGACAGATACACATCTGCAGTGTGGCTCCTTGTGAGCGTCTCTTCACCTTCTCCCTCAAGTTCTTCCTCAATATTGGTCCGAAGCTCTCAAACTGTCCACAAAGGACTCGACAGCAGTTTCTTCCAATCCCAGATACTGTTTACTACCAAAAAAAAAAAAAAAAATATATATATATATATATATATATATATATATATATATATATAATTAGCATAAAAAAATAGGATACATACAATATTAGGCACCCCCCATCCGCATTCCCAAAAACGAAGCCTTGGGAATGAGGATGAGGAGGAAGCCAAACATGATCATGCAGATTGCAGAGTACCCTCTTAATGTCAATTATGGCCATGAGGACAGATACACACCTGTAGTGTGGCTCCTTGTGAGCGTCTCCTCTTCACCTTCTCCCTCAGGCTCTTCCTCAATATTGGTCCGAAGCTCTCAAACTGTCCACAAAGGACTCAACAGCAGCTTCTCCTTTTTCCAATCCAAAATACTGTTTACTTACTACCAAAAAAATAAAATACACTGCTTAAAATAAATAAATAAAGGGAACACTTACACAACAATGTAACTCCAAGTCAATCACACTTCTGTCAAATCAAACTGTCCACTTAGGTAGCAACTAGTGTTGGGCGAACACCTAGATGTTCGGGTTCGCGAACGTTCGCCGAACATCGCCGCGATGTTCGGGGGTTCGCGCCGAACTCCGAACATAATGGAAGTCAATGGGGACCCGAACTTTCGTGCTTTGTAAAGCTTCCTTACATGCTACATACCCCAAATTTGCAGGGTATGTGCACCTTGGGAGTGGGTACAAGAGGAAAAAAAATATTTGAAAAAGAGCTTATCGTTTTTGAGAAAATTAATTGTAAAGTTTCAAAGGAAAAACTGTCTTTTAAATGTGGAAAATGTCATGTTTCTTTGCACAGGTAACATGCTTTTTGTCGCCATGCAGTCATAAATGTAATACAGAGAAGAGGTTCCAGGAAAAGGGACCGGTAACGCTAACCCAGCACCAGCAGCAGCACACGTGATGGAACAGGAGGAGGAGGCGCAGGAGGAGAAGGCCACGCTTTTTGAGACACAACAACCCAGGCCTTGCATGAGGACAAGAAGCGTGCGGATAGCATGCTTTTTACCGCCATGCAGTCATAAATGTAATAAAGATGAGAGGTTCCATAAACAGGGACCGGCAACACTAACCCAGCAGCAGCAGCAGCACACGTGATGGAACAGGAGGAGGCGCAGGAGGAGAAGGCCACGCTTTGAGACACAACAACCCAGGCCTTGCATGAGGACAAGAAGCGTGCGGATAGCATGCTTTGTACCGCCATGCAGTCATAAATGTAATAAACATAAGAGGTTCAATAAACAGGGACCGGGCGGCAACGCTAACCCAGCAGCAGCAGACGTGATGGAACAGGAGGAGGCGCAGGAGGAGAAGGCCAAGCTTTCAGGCGCAACTCAGGCCTTGCATGAGGACAAAAAAATGCGTGCGCAAAGCAATGCAATGAGTAGTTTTCAGGACACAATGGGCTATTCGGAGGAGCTATTCCCACCCCCACAATCTTCTACCTGTGAAAGGTCAATGGAACAGCCACAAATGTTGTGCCCGGATTCACAACCTTTTTCTGTGGAAAATGCACCTCGCACTGAAATGCAAGGTGAGGCCGAGGATGAACATGACGTCAACAACTCAACATGACGCAAAATGGGGGCGGAACAGAAAGCTGCTTTCAATGTTTTTAAGGCCTTAATTGCCTCCGGTGGCCAGTTAGATGCATCATTCATCACACCCAAATCCCAGAGCAATGTGTGCAGGAATTTGAAGTGACCAAGTGACCAAGTGACCAAGTGACAAGTGACAAAGTGAAAAGTGACAAAGTGACCAGTGACAAAATGACAAAGTGACAAAGTGACAAGTGACAAAGTGACAAGTGACAAGTGACAAAGTGACAAGTGACAAAGTGACAAAATGACAAAGTGACAAAGTGACAAAGTGACCAGTGACAAAGTGACAAGTGAGAGGTTGTTCTAGGGAGCTCTACTCCACTGCACACAGTCACATATGAGGAGAGGTCTCGTCGGGACTGCTGATCCTCCTCAGCTTGCTCAAAGCCTTGAGGGTTCCTGAAGATCCTCTGCTTGGAGTTCGCCGGGGTTCAGCTTGGTGTCGGGGTCGGCGGCATCCTCC
Source organism: Hyperolius riggenbachi (assembly GCF_040937935.1). Lineage (NCBI taxonomy): Eukaryota > Metazoa > Chordata > Amphibia > Anura > Hyperoliidae > Hyperolius > Hyperolius riggenbachi. The sequence continues at coordinate 297,094,052 of NC_090646.1, read as the reverse complement.
TCACTCCAACGTGGCAGATCTTCTGTTGAAGGAAAAAAAACCAAACATTTTTAAAAGTCCAGTACCGCTTCTGAAGGACTCACCAAGAGATGCAGGAGCGCTTCAATCTAGCGCACCATCGCTCGCTGGGTGATGTCCCTCCCTACGCGCTGGAATTCTACGCTGCACATGCTAGCACGCTTTTGCGCAGTGCCGAGGCGCATTCCAGCAGCTAGCTAGCTACCAAGCTTCTGTGGATCTGATTGGGCCACCGTGTTGGATCTCTGCCAAGTCCTCCAAAATTTTGAGCAATCCACGTTGCTTGTGACTGAGCAGTGACAACTCTACAGTCAGCATTACAATACTACTGCTGTGTTTACTGAAGAAATCAATGTTGAAGATGGAAACCGCTGGCATGCAGTGGCGTATCTTATGGGGTGCAGACAGGGCAGGTGCTATAGGCGCCCCCATCTGTCACCCTCCCAGGGGGGCGCATTAACAATGTAGTCACTCACTAGTCAGTCAAGTTTCCCGAGCCGCACTGTCCTGAGCCAGGTCCGACTATGCAGGCAGCCTACACCCATTAAGCTGGCCAGCAGTGCAGATACTGTACACAGCGACCAGCGGGTCCTGTCCATTAAATAAAGTGTATTTCGGCTTCCCATGCCCGGCAGTGGTGATACATATCTCTCATGAAAGGTGCACCCGACTCTTCTGTATACAGCTCCATCTCCTACTCATCTCTGCTCATTTATTGGCTAGCCAGGCATCCCCTCCTGTGATTGGCTGCAGCATGGTACCTGTCTGCCTCTGGGGCTGATGGGATGGGAGAATTGTAGCAGCGCGTGAGGAGTGTGACTGTGACTCAGTGTGCACACGCTGCTGAACAGAGATTCAGGCAGAGAGCTAAGATAACAAGGTAATTAGACCAACAAATGGTAAACACATGCTTGTCTGCAGTGCACTACGTTCTCAGAACACAGGTCACATTAGCAGTGTAATATACTCTCCGTGTCTAATGTCTAGAGGGTCTTGTGATGTCAGAGTGTATGTGTGTGTATGTATATTTATCAGTGTAGTCAGCTCTTTGTGTGATTTTTAGTCATGGTTTCAGGAGTGTAGGGAGGTTTGTGATGTCAGATTGTGTGTGTGTGTGTGTGTGTGTGTGTGTGTGTGTGTGTGTGTGTGTGTGTGTGTGTGTGTGTGTGTGTGTGTGTGTGTGTGTGTGTGTGTGTGTGTGTGTGTGTGTGTGTGTGTGTGTGTGTGTGTGTGTGTGTGTGTGTGTGTGTGTGTGTGTGTGTGTGTGTGTGTGTGTGTGTGTGTGTGTGTGTGTGTGTGTGTTTAGCAGTGTAGTGTATTCTCTGTGTAGTCAGCTCTTTGTGTGATTTTTTAGTCATGGTTTCAGGAGTGTAGGGAGGTTTGTGATGTCAGAGTGTGTGTGTGTGTGTGTGTGTGTGTGTGTGTGTGTGTGTGTTTAGCAGTGTAGTGTATTCTCTGTGTGAGTTTCTGTTGTGGTTTTTGGAGTGTAGGGGAGCTTACATCAGGGTTTGTGTGTGTGTTTTGTAGTGTAGTGGACTCTCCGTGTGAGTTTCTGTTGTAGGGTGGTTATTTGAGTATAAGCAGGGGCATATCATACGCTTGTCTCCTCTACCGCCTGCGCGGGCTATTAAAAAAAATGGTGCCTTATGTGTACTGTCGTGTCCCCTCCCCCACAACCCGCATGTGTGCAGTTCCTGTCTCCACCTCCATATATCCTGAAGAATAGTGCAGCAGTGGAGTGGAGTTTTATGCTTAACCTCCTTCATGACAGGACAGGACCTCTTCACTTCCTCTTCAGTGCAGCAGCGTTCACCTTGCAGCTCCAGACACTGTACCATGACTTGACTCGCATGGGGAGCTGCAAGATGATAGGTTGCATGGTGCGGCTACACTGAAGAAGAAAAGAAGACCTGTCTCACTGCTGGAACGAGGTATGAGGCTCTGCTGCAGCGCTACTCTGCAAGCTCTGGGGTAGGGGTGCGGTTATTCAGGGGTTCTGATGGGGGGGGGCGCAATTTCAGTGTTTGCCATGGGCGCCGTTTTACCTAGATACGCCTCTGCTGGCATGATGCAAGTGGGGGAATCTGAAGATGAAAACGATCAGCGTGATGATACCAACATCAGACAACCTGCCTCAGGAAACGCTGGTCCCAGCTATGACAAAGAACAGGACGAGGAACAGCTGGAGTTGGAGCAGGATTTGGATGCCCCCACTGCCGAGGGACAGAGCGGTGCATGTTGGACTTCCACAATTTAGCGGGAATGGACAGCAGAAGAGGAAGAAAGTGATGCTGGTGACGAATATGGTGCATCACAACAATCACAACGCTCACAAGAACATGAAGACAGAGGAGTCTGGCAGGATTCTCTGGCACGGGTCCGTTAAAAATGCCGCCAGTTATCGTAGTTAAAAAACGGCGCCCCATAGAGAACCATTATCACTAGTTATTTTTCGTTTTTTGACAGCTAAAAAATGGCGCCGGCTTTAAAAACGAAATTTATCGTTTTAAAACTTTTTTTTTGTCCTGCCTGAACTATATTTATCGTTTTAACCCCTGCTTTGCTGCCGTTTGGAAAATATCTGCCCGCCGGCTTTAATGTTTAATAGCGAAGCCCCCTTAAAAGCTAAAAACACCAAATTTGCAGGGAATGTTAAGAAGAAAATTGTGAACAAGAGGAAAAATTTTTTTTTCAAAAAGACCTTATAGTTTTTGAGAAAATCGATTTTGAATATTCTTCTTCTGACCGTGGGAAAATTAAACGCCCGCCGACTTTAGCGGTTAATAGCAAAGCCCCTTTAAATGCCAGAAACACCAAATGTGTAGGGAATGTTAAGAAAAATAGTGGGAACACGAAGAAAAAAAAATTGTTCAAAAAGACCTTATAGTTTTTGAGAAAATCGAGTTTAAATCTTCAAAGGGAATGTATCTATTTAAATCGCGTACTGACATTTTTCCGTGGAAACTTTTTCCGCCGACTTTAGCAGTTAATAGCAAAGTCCCCTTAAATCCTAGCAACACCAAATTTGCAGGATATGTTAAAAAGATACTGGGAAACAATATTTAAAAAAAAAAATTGAAAAATTGTATTTATTTTTTTTTTAAATTAAATTTTTTGGGTTATGTTCAGAGTGTGGGAAAAGTTTTGAAAAAAATGACGTGGGGTCCCCCCTCCCGAGCCTCTGTAACCCCTTGTCCCCCATGCAGGCTGGGATAGCCAGAATGCGGAGCCCCAGCCGACTGGGGCTTCGCACCCTGAGCTATACCAGCCCGCATGGTCCATGGTATGGGGGGGCTCCGGGGGGGAGGGGCGGCCAAGCCTCCCCCTCCCCCCCGGAGCCCCTTGTCCAATCCATGGACAAGGGGCTCTTCCCCGCCTCCCTTGCCCCAGGTGGAGGCGGGGGCGACGACTCCCTGGGGGGGGGTTCATGGTGGCATCTGGGAGTCCCCTTTAAGAAGGGGAACCCAGATGCCTGCCCCCCTCCCAGGAGAAATGAGTATAGGGGTGCAGGAGTACCCCTTACCCATTTCCATAAAGGGTTAAATGAAATAAAAACACAACAACGAGAAAAGTCCTTTAATGTTCTAAATTAACCAGAAATACTTACCTGTACCTTCAAGAAAAAAATCCCACGTCAATTAGGTCCCACGACAGTATCCTCCATCTTGCGATCTTCTGATACATCTTGATTGAAGATCTCCGCCGCCCCGACGCCACACACGCCGCCTCCGCCGAACTGCTCTCAGCTATACTAAGTATAGCTAAGAGCAAAAAGCATCTTTAAATTTTAGCTCCAATGGTCCCCATTGGTTCCTTAACAGACCAATGGGGATCAGGAGGATCCCCATTGGTCGATAAGGAACCAATGGGGAGCCTTGGAGCCAAAATTTAAAGATGCTTCTTGTTCTCAGCTATACTTAGTATAGCTGAGAGTTGCGTCTATGCATCTATATAGACGCATTAGCGCTGGCTGCAGCTGCCCTCCCTGCCTCCCCCCACCTGTCACCCTCACCCATGCTGGCACCCAATGCACCCATGGGTGCCAGCATGGGTGAGGGTGACAGGTGGGGGGAGGCAGGGAGGGCAGCTGCAGCCAGCGCTAATGCGTCTGTATAGACGCATAGACGCAACTCTCAGCTATACTTAGTATAGCTGAGAGCAGTGCGGCGGAGGCGGCGTGTGTGGCGTCGGGGCGGCGGAGATCTTCAATCAAGATGTATCAGAAGATCGCAAGATAGAGGATACTGTCGTGGGACCTGATTGGCGTGGGATTTTTTCTTAAAGGTACAGGTAAGTATTTGTGGTTAATTTAGAACATTAAAGGACTTTTTTCGTTGTTGCGTTTTTATTTCATTTAACCCTTTGTGGAAATGGGTAAGGGGTGCTTTGTACCCCTATACTCATTTCTCCTGGGAGGGGGGTGGGCATCTGGGGGTCCCCTTCTTAAAGGGGACTCCCAGATGCCACCATGAACCCCCCCCCCAGGGAGTCGTCGCCCCCGCCTCCACCTGGGGCAAGGGAGGCGGGGAAGAGCCCCTTGTCCATGGATTGGACAAGGGGCTCCGGGGGGGAGGGGGAGGCTTGGCCGCCCCTCCCCCCCGGAGCCCCCCCATACCATGGACCATGCGGGCTGGTATAGCTCAGGGTGCGAAGCCCCAGTCGGCCGGGGCTCCGCATTCTGGCTATCCCAGCCTGCATGGGGGACAAGGGGTTACAGAGGCTCGGGAGGGGGGGACCCCACCTCATTTTTTTTTTTAAATTTGCTATCAATTTTTTTTTTAAATCTTCTGAGTGTGGGAAATAAATTAAAAAAAAAAACGACGTGGGGTCCCCCCTCCCGAGCCTCTGTAACCCCTTGTCTCCCATGCAGGCTGGGATAGCCAGAATGCGGAGCACCGGCCGCGTGGGGCTCCGCACCCTGACTATACCAGCCCGCATGGTCCATGGATTGGGGGGTCTCGGAAGGGGAGGGGCAGCCAAGCTTTCCCCTCCCCCTCCGAGCCCTTGTCCAATCCAAGGACAAGGGGCTCTTCTCCACCTCCGATGGGCGGTGGAGGTGGAGGCCGCGATTTCCTGGGGGGGAGGTTCATGGTGGAATCTGGGAGTCCCCTTTAAAAAGGGGTCCCCCAGATGCCCACCCCCCCTCCCAGGAGAAATGAGTATAGAGGTACTTGTACCCCTTACCCATTTCCTTTAAGAGTTAAAAGTAAATAAACACACAGACACTTTGAAAAAGTATTTTAATTGAACAAAAAACATAACCACGAAAAAAGTCCTTTAATATTCTTAATTAACCATTAATACTTACCTGTCCCTTTAAATAAATGATCCCTCGCAATATCCTCGGAAATGTTCTATCAGTTACAATGTAACAAAGTTATTACAATGTAACAACTTTGTTACATTGTAACTACACCGCACCCGACGTCACTCGCCGCCACCGCCGCGTCTGCGCTGACCCGACAGAGCTCTGAGCTATATAGCTCAGAGCTCTCTAAGCATCTTTGTATTTGGGCTCCAAGGAGCCCCATTGGTCCTTAGCAGACCAATGGGGTTCCTTTAAATCAGAAGGAACCCCATTGGTCTGCTAAGGACCAATGGGGCTCCTTGGAGCCCAAATACAAAGATGCTTACAGAGCTCTGAGCTATATAGCTCAGAGCTCTGTCGGGTCCGTGCGGGACGCTAAGTCCCCGCCGCCTCCCGCTGTCCTCCCCGCCTCTTCCACATGTCACCCACATGTCGCCCACATGTGGGTGACATGTGGGTGACAGATGTGGGCGGGGTGGACAGCGGGAGAGGGCGGGGACTTAGCGTCCCGCACGGACCCGACAGAGCTCTGAGCTATATAGCTCAGAGCTCTGTAAGCATCTTTGTATTTGGGCTCCAAGGAGCCCCATTGGTCCTTAGCAGACCAATGGGGTTCCTTCTGATTTAAAGGAACCCCATTGGTCTGCTAAGGACCAATGGGGCTCCTTGGAGCCCAAATACAAAGATGCTTAGAGAGCTCTGAGCTATATAGCTCAGAGCTCTGTCGGGTCAGCGCAGACGCGGCGGTGGCGGCGAGTGACGTCGGGTGCGGCGTAGTTACAATGTAACAAAGTTGTTACATTGTAATAACTTTGTTACATTGTAACTGATAGAACATTTCCGAGGATATTGCGAGGGATCATTTATTTAAAGGGACAGGTAAGTATTAATGGTTAATTAAGAATATTAAAGGACTTTTTTCGTGGTTATGTTTTTTGTTCAATTAAAATACTTTTTCAAAGTGTCTGTGTGTTTATTTACTTTTAACTCTTAAAGGAAATGGGTAAGGGGTACAAGTACCTCTATACTCATTTCTCCTGGGAGGGGGGGTGGGCATCTGGGGGACCCCTTTTTAAAGGGGACTCCCAGATTCCACCATGAACCTCCCCCCCAGGAAATCGCGGCCTCCACCTCCACCGCCCATCGGAGGTGGAGAAGAGCCCCTTGTCCTTGGATTGGACAAGGGCTCGGAGGGGGAGGGGAAAGCTTGGCTGCCCCTCCCCTTCCGAGACCCCCCAATCCATGGACCATGCGGGCTGGTATAGTCAGGGTGCGGAGCCCCACGCGGCCGGTGCTCCGCATTCTGGCTATCCCAGCCTGCATGGGGGACAAGGGGTTAAAGAGGTCTGGGAAGGGGGACCCCACGTCGTTTTTTTTTTATATTTCCCACACTCAGAACGAAGTAAGTAAAACTCTTCCCACTTGGGGGAATCTATGAAAATAATACACTATTGTTACCTGTGCAAAAAAAACTGACATTTTCCGCATTTAAAAGACATTTTCGCCCTTGAAACTTAAAAATCGATTTTCTCAAAAACTATAAGGTCTTTTTGAAAAAATTTTTTTTCCTCTTATTCCCACTGATCCCCTTAATATACCCTGGGAATTTGGTGTTCCTAAACTTTAAGCAGGCTTTGCTATTAACCGTTAAAGTCGGCGGGTTTTTAAATGTTTACATTTTTCCTTTGAAACTTTAACATCGATTTTCTCAAAAACTATAAGGTCTTTTTGAAAAAAATTTTTTTCCTCTTGTTCACAATTTTCTTCTTAACATTCCCTGCAAATTTGGTGTTTTTAGCTTTTAAGGGGGCTTTGCTATTAAACATTAAAGCCGGCGGGCAGATATTTTCAAAACGGCAGCAAAGCAGGGGTTAAAACGATAAATACCGTTCAGGCAGGACAAAAAAAAAAAAAAAAAAACAGTTTTAAAACGATAAATTTCGTTCTGCACTATTTTAACCTTTGAAACGATAAATATCGTTTTAAACATATATCGGGCAGAAGGTGGCGCCATTTTTTGGCCGGCGCCATTTTTCACTAGACGCTCTCTGGCACACATGGCTCAATTCATGCTAGACTGCATTGAACGCGGCCCGCGCATTATTCACTATTCATTATTATTCATTATTCTGGACAACACCAATTACTGGGTTTATACCCAGTTTATACAAACACAATGTTAAAAAACTGATTGAAGAAAGTGTCAGACAGGTCAAAAATGGAACAATTCCAGCAGGCCCTTGAGGATGGAGACTTTAGAGAGGAGATTGACATCCTCCTCCTTCTCTAGCCAGTTGTACGCCGACAGACTGACTTCAGCAAACCCAGGAGGACCAGGAGGGCAGCAAAGAACACAAGCTGCTGCTAGTGCCCAAAAGGGAATGGTATTGGCAGTGTCCTTGGAGTGGGAACATTTTCTGACACCCATGCAGCAGCCCACAGAACAGCAATCGGGCAGTTCCACGTCCTCCAACACCAATCGCCTGGAGAAGATGGTCAAGGACTACATGTCAGATGGCGTAGCTGTGTTGAACAATCCATCTGCAGACAGACGGTGAGTGTGACAGCACAGAAGGACCATGGCAACTCACTTATAGTACCACAGTTTGATAGTGCTGCCCAAAAAATTATATGGATCCGTGGACCCGGGCAGTACTAGCAACACTGATTGACAATCAATTTCACATGCTGGTGTTGTGCAAATGGAATATACAACAGGTGGAAATTATATATAGGGCCGGCCATTAACAAGACATCCCCCAAAGTGGTTCTGGCAGAAGTCTTTTTCACTTTGAATGTTGGCGGTGCTGTCACTTGCACCTCTCCCCCTACCTACCCCAATGCCAGCAATGTTAGGGCAGGTTCGTGACCCCATGAGGAGGGTAAAAAAAAAAAAAAGAACACATGTTGGGGAGTATTGCTGAAAGTCGCAGAATCATTCCCCCCAGTGACATTAACCCCCCCCCCCCCCTCCCCACCATATTTGGCAGCATGTGGCACATAATCATTCCCCCCCACAGTGACATTAACCCCCCCTCCTCCCCAGCATATAAGGCAGCATGTGGCACAATCATTCCCCCCCACAGTGACATTAACCCCCCCTCCTCCCCAGCATATAAGGCAGCATGTGGCACAATCATTCCCCCCCACAGTGACATTAACCCCCCTCCTCCCCAGCATATAAGGCAGCATGTGGCACAATCATTCCCCACACAGTGACATTAACCCCCACCCCAGCATATTTGAAATCCTGCACTCAACTAGGGGTGCCCACTGCCCACATTAAGCTCAGTTAACCCCCCCCCCATGCATCCGCATCTCCAAGCACCCCGCCGCCCCCCGATGCATCCGCATCTCCAAGCACCCCGCCCCCCCATGCATCCGCATCTCCAAGCACCCATGCCACCCCCGCCCACATGGCTTCTAAGTTTAATAACAAAATCCCCTTCCCCCTGCAGCCCCACAGTAATGTTCTTAGCCCCGACCTGAAGCACGGCGCGACCCGACCCGACCCACCAGCACCATTATTTAATTGCCCACCTTGGCAGCGCAGCAATGCCTCCGCTCTCCACTCCTTCCCAAGATGGACGCGGTGGTTGATGGTCCCGTGACCTAAAAGCCCGCGGGACCTGGGGGAGGCGTGGCCACAACGCTTGACCATCACAGAGGAGGGAGAGGAGATGCTCACAATTGGCTCCTCTCCCCCTCCAGCCACGCCTCTCCCATCAGCGCTGTTCGATTGGCTCCTCTCCCCCTCCAGCCACGCCACTCACAATTTCAGCGCTACTCAATTGGCTTCTCTCTCCCTCCAGCCGCGCCTCTTAGTAGCCGCACCTGTCCCATCAGTGCTGCTTCGCTGGGAAGCAGATTCTGACAGCCGCAGCGTTGTACACAGTAAGAAGCGTGGCTATATTTAACATGACGCGGCCAAGAGGCCGCAATCTACCAAATGGGCGGTCGCGATCTACCGGTAGATCGCGATCGACCTATTGAGCACCCCTGGTCTAAATCATCCCTGAAGTATTTGGGAATTATTATTCCTAGTGAATTGACTGAGTTGTTCCACCTGAACTTTGAACCTCTGGGCAGAGCCCTCTCGGATGATCTAACCAGCTGGGCCAAAAAACCTTGTCTTTCTTGGTTTGGGAGAATTTCATCCGTCAAGATGAACTTGCTTCCTCGGTTCCTTTACGCAAGTCAATGTCTCCCTATTACACTTCCTGCATCCTATCTGTGCTCTCTCCAATCTCAAAATTCATTTGGGGAAACAAGCCACCCAGATTAAAAAGAGTGGTGATCTCCATGCCCAAAGAATGCGGGGGCCTGGGCCTCCCTGACCTAACTAAATATCATATCGCATCACAACTATCTAGAGTGGTGGAATGGTCTAACGAGCTGGACACAAAGCACTGGGTTTTAGTTGAACAAGATTTCACTTCAACTCCTGCCCCAGTCCTTGGCTGGGTGCCACCTAGTAAACATACAAGAGGAAATTTGGGCAACCCATTAATTGACGCAGCAATCACCTGCATACGAAAAAACTCTCTAAAATTTGGGTTGACCTCATCTCCAAGCAAATTAACCCCTCTATCATACAACCCAGAGTTCTCTCCAGCTCGTGAGATCCCCTTCCTCTCTAATAATCCCACCCTCTCAACTCCTCGGGTCAAAGATTTTATCTGCAATGGTAGAATTAAAACACTAATGGATCTCAATTCATTACCAGAGACCCTCTCCCCCCTGACCTGGTGGCAATACCTTCAGATCTCTCACTATCTCAATAGTGATCAAATTAAAGAGGATCTGTAACCTCAAAAAATCCCCTGGGGGGTACTCACCTCGGGTGGGGGAAGCCTCCGGATCCTAATGAGGCTCCCCACGCCGTCCTTTGTCCCACGGGGGTCTCGCTGCAGCCCTCCGTGCAGCCGTGACGTAATATTTACCTTCCTGGCTCCTGCGCAGGCGCTCTGACGGCTGTCGGCTCCGAACTACACGGAAATACCCGATCGCCGTCGGGTCTGCTCTACTGCGCAGGCGCAAGTTTCCGGCGCCTGCGCAGTAGAGCGGACCCGACTGAGATCGGGTATTTCCGTGTAGTTCGGAGAGGAAAGCAGCCACAGCGCCCCCGCTGGAGCCAGCAAAGGTAAATATTGAAATTACAGTCGGGCCTGTCGCCGGCTGTTCAGAGGGCTGCAGCGAGACCCCCGTGGGACAGAGGACGGCGTGGGAAGCCTCATTAGGATCCGGAGGCTTCCCCCACCCGAGGTGAGTACCCCCCTGGGGATCTTTTTCATGTTACAGAGTCTCTTTAAGAAAATCTGGTCTAAACCACTCACCTCATTTGAAAACCTCGTGGTTAGCGAAGGCCCTCACAGACATCTGGTGTCCTCCATATATCAAATCTTGCTTGGGGCAAACTGGGACGGAAGCACCAAATTCCAAGACAAATGGGAAAGGGATCTAAAGCTAAAATTTGATAACGATAGATGGCAACAAATCACCCTCCTTAACCACAAAGGCTCACTAAACTCTAACATCCAGGAACTTGGCTACAAAATTCTAACACGCTGGTATAGGACGCCCCATGTTCTGCATAAAATGTTCCCCTCTGTTCCAGATCAGTGCTGGAGATGTGGAGCCCCTGGAGGGACTCTTGTCCACATTTTTTGGGATTGCCCTGTCATACACACTTTTTGGAAAGCAACCCATTCCTTAATGGAACATATCACAACCGATAAAATCCCATTTACCCCAGCCTGTCTCCTTCTGCATGACACCAAGTCCTCCATTAGAGCCTATAAGAAATCCTTACTAATTAATTTGATCAACGCCGCAAGGGCACTTATCCCAACTCACTGGAAATCTCCTACCCCTCCGTCTCTCACTGAATGGGTCCGCAGGGTTGACGCAATTGCAGAAATGGAGGAGTTGGTCTCAGCAGCTGCAGACAAACTTGAAAAATTTAATATTACTTACCAGGCAGTCTGGCACCACTTCAAACTTTCTGATGACTTTCAACAGAGAGTGGGCTCATAATCTCACCGTACCCATAGTTTTAGCACTTAAACACCCCCCAAGTTATACTACCTGCAACTGGCTGAGATACACCTCCTTCTTCTAAACCTTCGTATCTCTTCTTCCTCCCTACTCTTTCTTCCTGGGTCTGCCCTTTCCCACTTGTGCTCATTTGGGTAAGGTTGCCCTACTGAGGGGTCATGGAGACTCCAGGTTACTCTATATTCAGCCTTAATCCTGCACAAAATGTATAGCAGCTTTTGATACAGTTAACCTATCTATGTCTTCATGAAGCTGTATATGTGCCTTTCCTGATACAGAAATGTTTGTACTTCTTGAATTTTCTGCTTAATAAAGCTTTGAATAGTAAAAAAAGAAACAGAGAAAGCGAGCACTTGCTTAACGGTTACCTCACCAAGCCTACAGCAAGCGTTCGTATCAGACAAGACAGACAGACGGACGGGAAACAGGAGAGGAAAAATCCACTGCTCTTTCCGCCAGAGCGAGTGCGATCCTTGTTCAGGGACAGGATCACAGATCAGAAGGATCCACAGCCGCTACCGCTAGGGGCTAGTGCAATCCAAGCAAGACAGGCAGATGAGATAGCCGGTGGCAACCGCTGCTCCAGCTATACTCCAAGAAAGCAGATCAGAAGGATCCACAGCCGCTACCGCTAGAGGCTGGTGCGATCCAAGTAAGACAGATAAAACAGAAGGGGCTACCAGTAGCAACCGCTGCCCTGGTTAGCACCCACAGACAGACAGGACGATTTCCTATCGACCACCGTTAGCGACAGGACAATCACACCAGAGAGGCAACATAGACAAAACAGATAAGCAGGCTAACTGCACTAGAGGAGCTGCCTAGTGCAGTCCCCAGAATTACTGTACTATACCTATAACAATCCAACAGGGAAGGCTGACACTCCAGGAGTGTATTTAACCACCCTGGCGTTCTATTAAGATCGCCAGGGCGGCTGCGGGAGGTTTTTTTTTAAATAAAAAAAAAACTATTTCATGCAGCCAACTGAAAGTTGGCTGCATGAAAGCCCACTAGAGGGCGCTCCGGAGGCGTTCTTCCGATCGCCTCCGGCGCCCAGAATAAACAAGGAAGGCCGCAATGAGCGGCCTTCCTTGTTTTGCTTACATCGTCGCCATGGCGAAGAGCGGAGTGACGTCATGGACGTCAGCCGACGTCCTGACGTCAGCCGCCTCCGATCCAGCCCTTAGCGCTGGCCGGAACTTTTTGTTCCGGCTACGCTGGGCTCAGGCGGCTGGGGGGACCCTCTTTCGCCGCTGCTCGCGGCGGATCGCCGCAGAGCGGCGGCGATCAGGCAGCACACGCAGCTGGCAAAGTGCTGCTTTTTATTTTTTATTTCCAGCAGGGCCTGAGCGGCAGCCTCCGGCGGTGATGGACGAGCTGAGCTCGTCCATACCGCCCGGCTGGTTAACAAACCGTTATGACCAGCAAAGCCTTCTGGTAGCAGAAGGCTTTTATACTGCCAGCCCTCAAAGGAGACAGCTGGGCAATTTGCATGTATGCAAATCCCTCAGCAAAGCAACTCTGAAAGTTGCAAGATGAAGCCAGGTCTCTTTTCCAGAGACCTGCATCTCTCAGACATAAGGAATGGTCAAACAGCTGTCTGCCTGTGCAGCCAGATGAGCGGATCATTACACAGCCCCTGCCGGGGAATAGGAGCGACATATAAACCCTTTAGCAAGGTTCTCCTTAATGTATTACCTCATAGCCACCTTCTCAGGGCCAGTGAGGTTGTACAAGTGCCCCCTAGGAGGCACGGTACCCGGCAGAAGATTAATAGGGCAATCAAAGAATCTATGTGGAGGCAGCTTATCGGCAGATTGAGGTGAAAAAACATTGGCAAAAGCAAGATAGGGTCCGGTATTCCCTCAACCCTGATTTTCAAAGCATGCACAGGTATCTTTTTTTAAACAATGCAGCTGACATGAAGGGGACCAAGAGGTAAGTTGACCGGACTCCCAGTCAAACTGTGGAGAATGTTTTTTCAGCCAAGGAAGACCAAGGATCAAAGGACAAGAATTCATACGAAAAGCCAAAAACTGAATTTCCTCAAAATGTAATAAACCAATATCACAGGTGAGAGGAGGAGTGATGTTAAGGGGCTGTTTGTTCTGTAATAGGGAGTCATCTATGGCGGTGACAAACAATTTTTTTCTCCATAGCAAGTGTCGGAATTCCCCATTTAGCCGCCAGATCAGCATCAATAAAGTTCCCTGCGGCTCCAGAGTCTACAAAAGCCTGCGTGGAAAAAACCTTCTCCTCCCAGAGAATATTTAGGGGTAGCAATATTTTACTTTTTTCTAGGGGTAAACGTGATTCGCTCAGGGAAGAACCCCCAACTATCCCTAAGCGGAGGAGTTTTCCGACTTGGCTGAGCAATTTAGAACTACATGTCCCTTTTCCCCACAATACAGACACAGACCCTCCTGTCTCCTTAATTTCTCTGAGGCCGACAGCTTTGCCCGTCCTAACTGCATAGGCTCGTCCATGCTAACAGGAGTACTAGACACGGACTGAGGAGCAGTTCTGAGTAGCGTGCGATTTTTGCCTTGGTGTCTATATCTGATCCTGCGATCAACCCGAATAGCCAAAGATATAGCCTCTGCAAGTGTCTTAGGATCAGGGTGGCTGACTAGGGCATCATTGACTGGATCAGACAGACCTAGTAAAAACTGGTCCCCACCTCGTGGAGATCGTGCCTGTCCCCACCTCGTGGAGATCGACCATCGCCTGAATTCTGGCGCGTACTGCTCTGCCGAATGACGCCCCTGACGGAGGGTTTTCGGACAGCGATAGCGGCACTATCAGGGTCATCGTAAATAATAGCCATAGCATTAAAGAAGGCATCTACAGAAGACAAGGCTTCATGATCAGGGGGTAACCCATAAGCCCAAGTCTGAGCATCACCCTGCAATAACGTTTTCACCAGTGTAATTCTCCGTACCCGAAGATACTGGTCTGACTTCAAAGAAGGATTATGAAAATTACTAAAATCGGCCCTAGACCCAGAAAATCTCTCAGGCAGAGGCATTTTGGGTTCCACCGGCACTTGCATTGGTTATGCAGGTTGAACTGAGGGTGCTGGCTGGAATGTACGGATAGCCTCTGTCAAGTGGGTCAATTTGCCTTGTTGTGCAGTTACGGTATTACCAAGCTGTTCAACGGCTGTGGCTAAGGCCTGAACCTGTTGATGGAGCTCCTCCATAATAAATTTGTCTGGTCTGTTGTAATGTGACGAACTGTGTGTGAGCGGCTACTCGCCACAGTCAGGCACAGAATCTGACGTTTCCAGATAAAGAAACGCCAGATGCAAGAGTAGTCAAGGGATGGCCGGGTCACAGCAAATAATCAGATAACAGACAGTACAATTGGATGAGGCGAGAGATTAGTCAGAAAACGGGCCAGGATCGGCAACGGGAAATCAGATATGTGAAGTACCAAGGATCAGACAAAAGATTAGTGATTCAGGCAGAGTCTGCAACAGATCAGAAGGTGGAAGTAATGCAAGGGTTAAACAGGAGGATAGTCAGAAGGCAAGGCAAGATCATACACAGTAATCAGAAAACAATATCAATGAAAAGCAATAGCTAGCTATGTGCAAAATCCCTGGGGTCCTGCCAGTTTAAAAGTACTCGGATCTAACTGGGTCTGCAGTTTAACAAGGACTGTTAGCTACAACAGACACCAGAGCACAGACAGCTCAAGGAATATATAGTCAGCTCTGGGTCTGTAGCCCTGCCCCCTGAACAGGTGATCAATCAGGGAGTAACTAGGGCGGAGATGTGTCAGCTGATTGCTGGTCAGCTGACATGCTTCCTAAGTCTATAAGACTTCTCACTTGCTGCGCGCGTGTGTTTGAAAGTGCCAGCATTACTAGCCTCCTCGAGAGACCTGCATGCAGAGGAAATGGAGTCACTCCTGGAAGTCACGGAAGTGCCTGCCCTACAATGCTGACTGCGAGCAGGAGAGGTGAGTCTGCTATTCCTGACACTTGGTTTACGTAACCCTAGTGACTTTGTCCCCCCAAGTCATCCTGTGATTGACTATTTCATCTCTAAAGTTCAGGAGGACTGAAAGTGGTGGAGAATAATTTCCAGAGAGGGAGGGTGGGAGTCAACTGTAATCTTACCCCAGGGGAACGGAAAGCCCTTATATCTCTTCGCAGCAATGCATCCATTGTTGTCTGTTCTGGAGACAAGGGTGGGGTGGTAGTTGCAATGAATGCCTCAATGTATGAGGAGGAAGTCCTCCGACAACTTTCTGATCATGAACTATATGAGCACATTGATTTTGATCCTGTTGTTAATATCCATACTAAGATTGACCAGATATTAAATCTTGCATTAGAAAAAGGCATCATTGATAGTGGCTTATTCCAATAGGGAGGAACACCCATGCACTCCCACTCTGTACATTTTACCTAAAATCCACAAGAGGCTGGACAGGCCTCCAGGTAGACCTATTGTGTCCGGTATAGGTTCCATCTTTGTTCCACTGG
Organism: Hyperolius riggenbachi; assembly: GCF_040937935.1. Taxonomy (NCBI): domain Eukaryota; kingdom Metazoa; phylum Chordata; class Amphibia; order Anura; family Hyperoliidae; genus Hyperolius; species Hyperolius riggenbachi. Next base: position 297,078,174 of record NC_090646.1, on the reverse strand, counting down.
CTAGGTTCCTGGATGGCCTGCTCCAGCCTCTTGTTCAGGAAGTCCCCTCATACTTGCGGGACACCGGAATGTTTTTGGACACAAATTAAAAGCCCTTGGTACTGTTGAGGAGGAAGCTTTTTTGGTTACACTTAATGTCGAGAGCCTCTACACCTCCTTCCTTTATGATGGGGGTGTAGAGGCTATTGATTGGTTCTTAATGACTAGGACTGATTTTTCAGTGGAGCAGAGACGATTCCTGGTGCGACTCCTGGAGATTGTGCTTAAGTGTAATTATTTTTCTTTTGTGGGCAGGTTTTACGTGCAGAAATGCGGCACTGCCATGGGCTCGAATGTGGCCCCCCTTTATATCCTTCAGACAGGCCCCCACGGTTCGCGACAAGATCAGGAAACCCGTTATGCTGGCTGAGGGAGTTGGTAGAAGGGGCAGGTTTCCGTGCCTCTCTTGCCACATGTGTGGACATGTCATCAGGGGTGACACCTTCTACCATCCCTCATCTGGTACTCCATATAAAATCCGTGGTCATTATAGCTGCGATTCTACCCATGTCGTGTATCTTTTGAAAGGAACTCTTTTCCTCACATAAGTCCAACATACACAATCCCAATTGTAATTTATCTGTGGCAGAGCATGTCCATGTACATTGACATGCAATATCGTAGCTCAAAATTATGGCGATCGATGGAGTCCCTGATTCATGGAGGGGTACCGACAGGAATAGCGCGTTACTGGAGAGGGAGGCATTCTGGATTCGGAAATTGAATATCTGTGGGGTGGGGGGCCTTAAACGTGAATATGATTTACATTTTTGTATTTGATCCGAGGCACTAATAGAGTTTTGTGTGACCCGTTGTACCTATGGAGTTGTCACTGTTACATTGTTCGTATACTTTTGTGTATCTTTTATTCCTAGGAACATGCTTTTATGTGACCCGGTAGCGGATCAGGTAGGAGACATCTTGTTTTTTTCATTATTGCCCTTAACTGTTGGTCATCTTGTTATTTTCTATCATTTTTTGCTTTGTCAGTGCGCCGTTTTGGTCGCATTGATTTAGCTTTGATGGTGTCACACCGTGTGTAATCTTTTGGTCGCCTTAGTCTGCCATCTTGTGGTTATGTTTAATATCTTTTTTTTTCTTTATAGTGCGCCGTTTTGGTCGCATTGATTCAGCATTAGTGGTGTTTCTGAGTTATGGTCGCATCAGTATTTTTCTCTGCTGCCACCTAATGGCTATGGTAGGTAGTGCGGTGGTTTTTAGCCAACGACGCGTCCAATGATGTCAGGGCGCCCTCCCGATGTGCTTTGCCGGCGGGGGGGCATGGTTTGACAGACGAGCCGGCAGCAATAGCGGCGAATGGCTGTATTATAGCCGCTCTAGCACATTACAGCCTCCGATGACACAGGGTGGTTTGTGCTCTGTGCGTTATAGGCAGGCATGAGCTTAAATTCAGATTCGGGTGATCCGGATAGTTGCTATCCGGATTTCCCCCAGTAACGCTGTGCGGCTTGGGGTAAAGCTTACCCTTCTGACGTCTTCTTTGTCCGTCCCTCGTCGCCTCCCACGATGCGTTCCAGTCGGCGCTCATGTGACTACAAACACTTCCTCCCTCCAGGTTGAAGGAGGAAGTGTTTGTAGTCACGTGAGCGCCGACTGGAACGCATCGTGGGAGGCGACGAGGGACGGACGAAGAAGACGTCAGAAGAGTAAGCTTGACACAATACCCCCCCCCCCGCCCAGCCCGCACAGCATTACTGGGTGAAATCTGGATAGAAACTATCCGGATCACCCGAATCCGAATTTAAGCTCATGCCTGGTTATAGGCATAGTTTAGCACTGCCACGGAGAGAAGTTCCCTATGATTTTGAATTGTGTGACAGTCATCTTTGATTGGTTGATTTTTCCTCTGACCTCTACCAGGTATGCGACGCCTCTTTATATATTTGCATTCTAGGACTTAGTCGCCTATCAGGTCCGCTCTGGGGTCCCTCCCCCTGTGGGGGGTGGACTATTTAAAGGTGTGTGTGTTCACTTGTTTTTATGGCATTGAGCAGTTTGATAAATAGTGAGATACTCAAAACAGCAGTCTGTCACTGCTGCCTTCTTATGGAATAAAAGAGCTATAATTGCAGACAGCGGTGCCAGTCTCTTTTGTGGACTTTGTTGTGCTCCCCAGGAGGCACTGGAGTGTGACTTTGGCTTGCTGCATTCACTGTTTTTGGATTGGTGCACCCTTCCTTCTGTTTTTGCGGTAAATTCACAAAAGCATTTAAAATGATGTCTTTAAAATACTTCATACAAAAATTACTACCCGTCACCTTCTGAGCTTTTTAGGGTCAAGCAGATTTTCCACTTCCTAAATACCTTTGTACCTCCTTCTGGGTCCTTATCTTACACAGCTTTTGAGGTCATATGCAGAGAAAATCCTCTGTAGAAAGGTTTAATTTCATATCTTTATTCCACATTAAATAATTCTTCATATCCAAATAAAACTGCCTTTTTTAGCGAAATGAGAATCTGAACTGGGAAAGACCTTGTCGGTCAAGAAGTGGGCTTATTGCTGTCAAAGCCTCACCAAACCTAACATGTTCTACTCTACTCTAGAAACATCATGCAAATTGCTACATCAAGCATACTTTACTCCGATGGGACTCCATAGAATGGACAATTCAAGGTCTTCTTTGCGTTTTAGGGGTTGTGGGTTAACTGGCTCCCTTTGGCATATTTGGTGGGCGTGTCCAAAAGCCTAATCATACTGGCGGGCTATATGGTGCACAATCAAAAACATTCTCTCTTATAATGTCCCTTTCTCTCCGAATATATTTCTATTGGGTGATAAGCCACCCAGGTTAAAATATCCTGCTCACAGGTTACTACAACATGTGTCTTCTACTGCTAAGAGAATTCTAGCACGTTACTGGTTTTACCCCAATTTACCTGTGGAAGATGTCTTCTCACTGGCCTCAGACATCATGCTAGCTGCTCATATATCTGCAAAAATTTCGGATAATATGCAAGGCTTTTTTTTACTACTTGGTCTCCCTGGATCTCATGGCTAGAAAATTCTGGCTTTTCTCATGTTCGACACGAATTTTAAGTTTTTATGAACAATATATTACTGCTATTGTATCCCTGGGCTACATGGTTATTTAATAATTAATTACGTTTATGCTATAATGGAACTCATTATTTGTGTGTTCTTTTATGAAATACTTTGTTGTTTATGTTTCTAAATGTTCTTATAGCCCCTGCGTGGGTTTTTCTCAGGCGTTTTGGCCATTCCTTTCTTTAACCACTTAACCACTTGAGGACCGTGGGCTTCAGGACCGGCCACTTTTTTTCCATTCAGACCACTGCAGCTTTCACGGTTTATTGCTCGCTCATGCAACCTACCACCTAAATGAATTTTGGCTCCTTTTCTTGTCACTAATAAAGCTTTCTTTTGGTGCTATTTGATTGCTCCTGCGATTTTTACTTTTTATTATATTCATCAAAAAAGACATGAATTTTGGCAAAAAAATGATTCTTTTAACTTTCTGTGCTGACATTTTTCGATAAAGTAAAATTTCTGTATACATGCAGTGCGAAAAATGTGGACAAACATGTTTTTGATAAAAAAAAAAAAACCCATTCAGTGTATATTTATTGGTTTGGGTAAAAGTTATAGCGTTTACAAACTATGGTGCAAAAAGTGAATTTTCCCGTTTTCAAGCATCTATCACTTTTCTGAACACCAGACATGTTTCATGAGGGGCTAGAATTCCAGGATAGTATAAATACCCCCAAAATGACCCCATTTTGGAAAGAAGACATCTCAAAGTATTCACTGAGAGGCATAGTGAGTTCATATAAGATATTAATTTTTGTCACAAGTAAGCGGAAAATGACACTTTGTGACAAAAAAAAAAAAAAAAAAGTTTCCATTTCTTCTAACTTGCGACAAAAAAAAATGAAATCTGCCACGGACTCACCATGCCCCTCTCTGAATACCTTGAAGTGTCTACTTTCCAAAATGGGGTCATTTGTGGGGTGTGTTTACTGTCCTCGCATTTTGGGGGTGCTAATTTGTAAGCACCCCTGTAAAGCCTAAAGGTGCTCATTGGACTTTGGGCCCCTTAGCGCAGTTAGGCTGCAAAAAAGTGCCACACATGTGGTATTGCCGTACTCAGAAGAAGTAGTATAATGTGTTTTGGGGTGTCGTTTTACACATACCCATGCTGGGTGGGAGAAATATCTCTGTAAATGACAATTTTTTAATTTTTTTTACACACAATTGTCCATTTACAGAGATCTTTCTCCCACTCAGCATGGGTATGTGTACAAATACACCCCAAAACACATTATACTACTTCTCCTGAGTACGGCGATACCACATGTGTGGCACTTTTTTGCACCCTAACTGCGCTAAGGGGCCCAAAGTCCAATGAGTACCTTTAGGATTTCACAGGTCATTTTGAGAAATTTCGTTTCAAGACTACTCCTCACGGTTTAGGGCCCCTAAAATGCCAGGACAGTATAGGAACCCCACAAATGACCCCATTTTAGAAAGAAGACACCCCAAGGTATTCCGTTAGTAGTACGGTGAGTTCATAGAAGATTTTACTTTTTGTCACAAGTTAGCGGAAAATGACACTTTGTGAAAAAAACCAATAAAAATCAATTTCCGCTAACTTGTGACAAAAAATAAAATCTTCTATGAACTCACCGTACTACTAACAGAATACCTTGGGGTGTCTTCTTTCTAAAATGGAGTCATTTGTGGGGTTCCTATACTGTCCTGGCATTTTAGGGGCCCTAAACCGTGAGGAGTAGTCTTGAAACAAAATTTCTCAAAATGACCTGTGAAATCCTAAAGGTACTCATTGGACTTTGGGCCCCTTAGCGCAGTTAGGGAGCAAAAAGTGCCACACATGTGGTATCGCCGTACTCGGGAGAAGTAGTACAATGTGTTTTGGGGTGTATTTTTACACATACCCATGCTGGGTGGGAGAAATAACTCTGTAAATGGACAATTGTGTGTAAAACAAATCAAAAGATTGTCATTTACAGAGGTATTTCTCCCACCCAGCATGGGTATGTGTAAAAATACACCCCAAAACACATTATACTACTTCTCCCGAGTACGGCGATACCACATGTGTGGCACTTTTTTGCACCCTAACTGCGCTAAGGGGCCCAAAGTCCAATGAGTACCTTTAGGATTTCACAGGTCATTTTTGTTTCAAGACTACTCACGGTTTAGGGCCCCTAAAATGCCAGGGCAGTATAGGAACCCCACTAATGACCCCATTTTAGAAAGATGACACCCCAAGGTATTCCGTTAGGAGTATGGTGAGTTCATAGAAGTTTTTATCTTTTTGTCACAAGTTAGCGGAAATTGATTTTAATTGTTTTTTTTTTCACAAAGTGTCATTTTCCGCTAACTTGTGACAAAAAATAAAATCTTCAATGAACTCACCATACTCCTAACGGAATACCTTTGGGTGTCTTCTTTCTAGAATGGGGTCATTTGTGGGGTTCCTATACTGCCCTGGCATTTTAGGGGCCCTAAACCGTGAGGAGTAGTCTTGAAACCAAATGTCGCAAAATGACCTGTGAAATCCTAAAGGTACTCATTGGACTTTGGGCCCCTTAGCGTACTTAGGGTGTAAAAAAGTGCCACACATGTGGTACCACCGTACTCAGGAGAAGTAGTATAATGTGTTTTGGGGTGTATTTTTACACATACCCATGCTAAGTGGGAGAAATATCTCTGTAAATGACAATTGTTTGATTTTTTTTACACACAATTGACCATTTACATAGAAATTTCTCCCACCCAGCATGGGTATGTGTAAAAATACACCCCAAAACACATTATACTACTTTTCCTGAGTGCGGCGGTACCACATGTGTGACACTTTTTTGCAGCCTAGGTGCGCTAAGGGGCCCAACGTCCTATTCACAGGTCATTTTGAGGCATTTGTTTTCTAGACTACTCCTCACGGTTTAGGGCCCCTAAAATGCCAGGGCAGTATAGGAACCCCACTAATGACCCCATTTTAGAAAGAAGACACCCCATGGTATTCCGTTAGGAGTATGGTGAGTTCATAGAAGTTTTTATCTTTTTGTCACAAGTTAGCGGAAATTGATTTTAATTGTTTTTTTTTTCACAAAGTGTCATTTTCCGCTAACTTGTGACAAAAAATAAAATCTTCTATGAACTCACCATACTCCTAACGGAATACCTTTGGGTGTCTTCTTTCTAGAATGGGGTCATTTGTGGGGTTCCTATACTGCCCTGGCATTTTAGGGGCCCTAAACCGTGAGGAGTAGTCTTGAAACCAAATGTCGCAAAATGACCTGTGAAATCCTAAAGGTACTCATTGGACTTTGGGCCCCTTAGCGTACTTAGGGTGTAAAAAAGTGCCACACATGTGGTACCGCCGTACTCAGGAGAAGTAGTATAATGTGTTTTGGGGTGTATTTTTACACATACCCATGCTAAGTGGGAGAAATATCTCTGTAAATGACAATTGTTTGATTTTTTTTTACACACAATTGACCATTTACATAGAAATTTCTCCCACCCAGCATGGGTATGTGTAAAAATACACCCCAAAACACATTATACTACTTTTCCTGAGTGCGGCGGTACCACATGTGTGACACTTTTTTGCAGCCTAGGTGCGCTAAGGGGCCCAACGTCCTATTCACAGGTCATTTTGAGGCATTTGTTTTCTAGACTACTCCTCGCGGTTTAGGGCCCCTAAAATGCCAGGGCAGTATAGGAACCCCACAAGTGACCACATTTTAGAAAGAAGACACCCCAAGGTATTCCGTTAGGTGTATGGCGAGTTCATAGAAGATTTTATTTTTTGTCACAAGTTAGTGAAAAATGACACTTTGTGAAAAAAACCCAATAAAAATCAATTTCCGCTAACTTTTGACAAAAAATAAAATCTTCTATGAACTCGTCATACACCTAACAGAATACCTTGGGGTGTCTTTTTTTCTAAAATGGGGTCACTTGTGGGGTTCCTATTCCGCCCTGGCATTTTACGGGCCCAAAACCGTGAGTAGTCTGGAAACCAAATGTCTCAAAATGACTGTTCAGGGGTATAAGCATCTGCAAATTTTGATGACAAGTGGTCTATGAGGGGGCGAATTTTGTGGAACCGGTCATAAGCAGGGTGGCCTTTTAGATGACAGGTTGTATTGGGCCTGATCTGATGGATAGGAGTGCTAGGGGGGTGACAGGAGGTGATTGATGGGTGTTTCAGGGGGTGGTTAGAGGGGAAAATAGATGCAATCAATGCACTGGGGATGTGATTGGAAGGGGGTCTGAGGGGGATCTGAGGGTTTGGCCGAGTGATCAGGAGCCCACACGGGGCAAATTAGGGCCTGATCTGAAGGGTAGGTGTGCTAGGGGGTGACAGGAGGTGATTGATGGGTGTCTCAAGGTGTGATTAGAGGGGGGAATAGATGCAAGCAATGCACTGGCGAGGTGATCAGGGCTGGGGTCTGAGGGCATTCTGAGGGTGTGGGCGGGTGATTGAGTGCCCTAGGGGCAGATAGGGGTCTAATCTGATAGGTAGCAGTGACAGGGGGTGATTGATGGGTAATTAGTGGGTGTTTAGGGTAGAGAACAGATGTAAACACTGCACTTAGGAGGTGATCGGACGTCGGATCTGCGGGCGATCTATTGGTGTGGGTGGGTGATCAGATTGCCCGCAAGGGGCAGGTTAGGGGCTGATTGATGGGTGGCAGTGACAGTGGGTGATTGATGGGTGGCAGTGACAGGGGGTGATTGATGGGTGGCAGTGACAGGGGGTGATTGATGGGTGGCAGTGACAGGGGGTGATTGACAGGTGATTGACAGGTAATCAGTGGGTTATTACAGGGGAGAACAGATGTAAATATTGCACTGGCGAATTGATAAGGGGGGTCTGAGGGCAATCTGAGCGCGTAGGCGGGTGATTGGGTGCCCGCAAGGGGCAGATTAGGGTCTGATCTGATGGGTAACAGTGACAGGTGGTGATAGGGGGTGATTGATGGGTAATTAGTGGGTGTTTAGAGGAGAGAATAGATGTAAACACTGCGCTTGGGTGGTGATCTGATGTCGGATCTGCGGGCGATCTATTGGTGTGGGTGGGTGATCAGTTTGCCCGCAAGGGGCAGGTTAGGGGCTGATTGATGGGTAGCAGTGACAGGGGGTGATTGATGGGTGGCAGTGACAGGGGGTGATTGATGGGTGATTGACAGGTGATTTACAGATGATCAGTGGGTTATTACAGGGAAGGACAGATGTAAATATTGCCCTGGCGAATTGATAAGGGGGGGTCTGAGGGCAATCTGAGCGTGTAGGCGGGTGATTGGGTGCCCGCAAGGGGCAGATTAGGGTCTGATCTGATGGGTAACAGTGACAGGTGGTGATAGGGGGTGATTGATGGGTGATTGATGGGTAATTAGTGGGTGTTTAGAGGAGAGAATAGATGTAAACACTGCGCTTGGGTGGTGATCTGATGTCGGATCTGCGGGCGATCTATTGGTGTGGGTGGGTGATCAGATTGCCCGCAAGGGGCAGGTTAGGGGCTGATTGATGGGTGGCAGTGACAGGGGGTGATTGATGGGTGATTGACAGGTGATCAGGGGGGATAGGTGCATACAGTACATGGGGGGGTCTGGGGGGGGGGTCTGGGGAGAATCTGAGGGGTGGGGGGGTGATCAGGAGGGAGCAGGGGGCAGGGGGGAAGATAAAAAAAATAGCGTTGACAGATAGTGACAGGGAGTGATTGATGGGTGATTAGGGGGGTGATTGGGTGCAAACAGGGGTCTGGGGGGTGGGCAGGGGGGGGGTCTGATGGGTGCTGTGGGCGATCTGGGGCAGGGGGGGGGAAATCAGTGTGCTTGGTGCAGACTAGGGTGGCTGCAGCCTGCCCTGGTGGTCCCTCGGACACTGGGACCACCAGGGCAGGAGGCAGCCTGTATAATACACTTTGTAAACATTACAAAGTGTATTATACACTTTGTATGCGGCGATCGTCGGGTTAACATCCCGCCGGCGCTTCCGTATGGCCGGCGGGATGTTGCGGCGGGTGAGCAGGCCAGGCGGCAGCGGAGGATCGCGTCACGGATGACGCGATCGCTCCGCCCATGCCCCTACAAGGACCGCCGCCATTTGTCAATACGGCGGTCCTTGCGGGGTCCACTTCCCGGTCGCCAATTGTCAATACGGCGGTCGGGAAGTGGTTAAGGACTGCAGTCATAAAACCCCTTAAAGAGACACTGAAGCGAAAAAAAAATGATGATATTATGATTTGTATGTGTAGTACAGCTAACAAAAAAACCATTAAGATCAGATACATCAGTCTTATTGTTTCCAGTACAGGAAGAGTTGAGAAACTCCAGTTGTTATCTCTATGCAAAAAAGCTATTAAGCTCTCCAACTAACTTATGCTGGGAATACACGGTTCGTTTTTGCCTTCGTTTAAACCTTCGTTTCGATTGTGCCTTTTGTCCTTTTCGATCCCGAAATAATCAGTCATACGGTTAATATCACCACCCACGGTTTAGTTTTTTTTTCCGATTCTGATGGTTTCGTTTTTCCAATGATCGAAGGCTGCAAAGAAACGAAACGAAAATCCCTTTTTACAGGGACGGACTAGCATAAACGAATATATAATCGATCTGAACAGCCATCAAGCCTACCAATGGCTCGATTAGATGGATAAAGAGAGATAATATCAAACATGTTCGATCACTAGTCGTTCGTTTTTGGGGTCTATTAATCGAAACTATAATGAGATTATGACTATTTTCACATACGTTTTCAACACTCGATTCGTTTACCGAACGAATCGAAGGTTTAAACGAAGGCAAAAACGAACCGTGTATTCCCAGCATTAGTCCTGGAGAGGGCTGTTATCTGACTTTTATTATCTCAACTGTAATTGAACTGTTTACTTTTCCTCTGCTAGAGGAGAGTTCATTACTTCACAGACTGCTCTGAAAGACTCATTTTGAATGCTGAGTGTTGTGTAATCTGCACATATTATAGAGTGATGCAATGTTAGAAAAAACACTATATACCTGAAAATAATAGAGAATATTTTCTTTGCTGCTAATCTTCTAGTAATTATTCATAGTACACAACCAATTCATTATATCATATATTTTTTTTCGCTTCAGTGTCTCTTTAAGGACCAGACACTTTTTTTCCATTCAGACAGCTTTAATGGTTTATTGCTCGGTTATACAACCTACTATCTAAATGAATTTTACCTCCTTTTTCTTGTCACTAATACAGCTCTCTTTTGGTGCTATTTGATTGCTGCTGTGATTTTTAGTTTTTATTATATTCATCAAAAAAGACATGAATTTTGTCAAAAAAATGATTTTTTTAACTTTCTGTGCTGACATTTTTCAAATAAAGTAACATTTCTATATACATTTTTGTCCAAATTGATAAAAAAAAAAATCCAATAAGTGTATATTTATTGGTTTGGGTAAAAGTTATAGCGTTTACAAACTATGGTGCAAAAAGTGAATTTTCACATTTTGAAGCATCTCTGACTTTTCTGAGCACCTGTCAGGTTTCATGAGGTGCTAGAATTCCAGGATAGTATAAATACCCCCAAATGACCCCATTTTGGAAAGAAGACATCCCAAAGTATTCACTAAGAGGCATGGTGAGTTCATAGAAGATTTTATTTTTTGTCACAAGTTAGCGGAAAATGTTTCCATTTCTGCTAACTTGTGACAAAAAAAAAATGAAATCTGCTACGGACTCACCATGCCCCTCTCTGAATACTTTGGGATGTCTACTTTCCAAAATGGGGTAATTTGTGGTGTGTGTTTACTGTCCTGGCATTTTGGGGGGTGCTAAATTGTAAGCACCCCTGTAAAGCCTAAAGGTGCTCATAGGACTTTGGGCCCCTTAGCGCACATAGGCTGCAAAAAAGTGTCACACATGTGGTACCGCCGTACTCAGGAGAAATAGTATAATGTGTTTTGGGGTGTATTTTTACACATACCCATGCTGGGTGGGAGAAATATCTCTGTAAATGAGATTTTTTTGATTATTTTTTACACACAATTGTCCATTTACAGAGATATTTCTCCCACCCAGCATGGGTATGTGTAAAAATACACCCCAAAACACATTATACTACTTCTGTGTATGGCGATACCACATGTGTGACACTTTTTTGCAGCCTAGGTGCGCTAAGGGGCCCAACGTCCTATGAGTACCTTTAGGATTTCACAAGTCATTTTGAGGCATTTGGTTTCTAGACTACTCCTCACAGTTTAGGGCCCCTAAAATGCCAGGGCAGTATAGGAACCCCACAAGTGATCCCATTTTAGAAAGAAGACACCCCAAGGTATTCCATTAGGAGTATGGTGAGTTCATAGAAGATTTTATTTTTTGTCACAAGTTAGCGGAAATTGATTTTTTATTGTTTTTTTCCCACAAAGTGTCATTTTCCACTAACTTGTGGCATCACTTCCGCATATAGAGCAGTGCGTCCGAGCGCCTGCTCTAACTGGTCGGGTTGCCTGCTGATTGAGGTCTGACGCTGCTGGCTGCGAGATGAGGGGGGATCGGCGGCCAGGGGGGCTCATGTCACTACCTAACTGGGGGTCCCTGTCACTTCCTAACCTGGGGGCACCTGTCACTCACTACCTAAACGGGGGTCCCTGTCACTCACTACCTAAATGGGGGTCCCTGTCACTCACTACCTAACCTGGGGGTCCCTGTCACTCACTACCTAAATGGAGGTTCCCTGTCCCTCACTACCTAAACAGGGGTCTCTGTCACTCACTACCTAAACGGGGGTCCCTGTCACTCACTACCTAAATGGGGGTCCCTGTCACTTCCTAACTTGGGGTCCCTGTCACTCACTACCTAAACGGGGGTCCCTGTCACTCACTACCTTAATGGGGGTCCCAGTCACTCACTACCTAAATGGGGGTCTCTGTCACTTCTTAACTTGGGGTCCCTGTCACACACTACCTAAATGGGGGTCCCTGACACTCACTACCTAAATGGGGGTCCCTGTCACTCACTACCTAAACGGGGGTCCCTGTCACTCACTACCTAAATGGGGGTCTCTGTCACTCACTACCTAAACGGGGGTCCCTGTCACTCACTACCTAAACGGGGGTCCCTGTCACTCACTACCTAAATGGGGGTCCCTGTCACATCCTAACTTGGGGTCCCTGTCACTCACTACCTAAATGGGGTCCCTGTCACTCACTACCTAAATGGGGGTCCCTGTCACTTCCTAACTTGGTGTCCCTGTCACTCACTACCTAAATAGGGGGCCCTGTCACTTCCTAACCTGGGGCACCTGTCACTCGCTACCTAAATGGGGGTCCCTGTCACTCACTACCTAAACGGGGGTCCCTGTCACTCACTACCTTAATGGGGGTCCCAGTCACTCACTACCTAAATGGGGGTCTCTGTCACTTCCTAACTTGGGGTCCCTGTCACACACTACCTAAATGGGGGTCCCTGTCACTCACTACCTAAATGGGGGTCCCTGTCACTCACTACCTAAACGGGGGTCCCTGTCACTCACTACCTAAATGGGGGTCTCTGTCACTCACTACCTAACTTGGGGTCCCTGTCACTCACTACCTAAATGGGGTCCCTGTCACTCACTACCTAAATGGGGGTCCCTGTCACTCACTACCTAAATGGTGGTCCCTGTCACTTCCTAACTTGGTGTCCCTGTCACTCACTACCTAAATAGGGGGCCCTGTCACTTCCTAACCTGGGGCACCTGTCACTCACTACCTAAATGGGGGTCCCTGTCACTCACTACCTAAACGGGGGTCCCTGTCACTTCCTAACCTGGGGGACACCTGTCACTACCTAACTGGACTTGGGGTCCCTGTCACTCACTACCTAAATGGGGGGTCCCTGTCACTTGCTAACCTGGGGGGGGCTGTCAGTACCTTACTGGGGGTCGCTGTTACTACTTTACTAGGGGGTCCCTGTCACCTCCTAACCTGGGGGGGCTGTTACTACCTAAACTGGGGGGCTCCTGGCGCTACCTAAACTAGGGGGCACCTGTCACTACCTAAACTAGCCAGGCCAGCCAGCCCAGCATCACCACCAGCCAACCAGCCCAGAATCACTGTCAAAAAGGCCACAGCATCACCACCAGTCAGGCCAGCATTTACTTCAACCAGCCAAGCACAGCCCAGCATCACCGCCAGCCCGGCCACAGCATCACCGTCAGCCCGGCCAAAGCATCACCGCAAGGCCTTTCAGCCCACACGTCATCCCCAATCCAGCCAAAAACAGTATTGCCAGGCCAGCCAGGCACAGCAGCTAGTAGAGGAGAATTGAGAAGCCAGGTGAGAGGTGTCTACCATATTAAGGGGGCATTCTGCCTATTTATGTGAAATGCTGTCTATTTATGTTCCTCATAACTGCTGAATTTGTCTTGTTGGGGGCCTCATGATTGCTGAATTTGTCTTGTTGGAAGCCTCATGATTTTTTGGGGGCCTCAAGATTGCTGAATGTGTCTTGTTGGGGGCCTCATGATTGCTGAATTTGTCTTGTTGGGGGCAACATGATTGCTGAATGTGTCTTGTTGTGGGCCTCATGATTTGTTGGGGGCCTCAAGATTGCTGAATGTGTCTTGTTGGGAGCCTCATGATTTGTTGAGGGCCTCATGATTACTAAATTTGTCTTGTTGGGGGCATCATGATTGCTGAATGTGTCTTGTTGGGGGCCTCATGATTTGTTGGGGGCCTCATGATTGCTGAATTTGTCTTGTTGGGGGTCACATGATTGCTAACAGCGAGACTATGGGAAAAGCTAAATCATCATCATATAAGACAATAGCATTAAACCTACTTTTTTTAGCTTTTTAAAACGGAAAATAAAACTGGAAGGTTCTAAAAAAAGAATACATTTTTCAGGAGTAGGATGGATGAAATTGTTTATCTTCACAGTTTATTTTCAGCTTGGATTTTCCATAATGTTCATGTATGAGTTAAAACGTTTGTATGTAGTTAAAATTGCTGTTGCCACTTTGCGATAGATAAAGTGACTTTTGGGTTGCAGTGTGGGCACTCGGCCTCCAAAAGGTTCGCCACCACTGTCCTAATCTAATGTCCCACATTGCTAAGCTTATGACAATTTGTCTCCACCCGTGGCCACACCCACATTCTGGTCCATGGCCACACTCATTGTTCGTACGCACGCCCCACAACGTAACCCTCATGTTTTTCGGCGCAACTTCACCAAAATCTTCTGGTGTCTGTTGCTGCATTGATTATTAAATAGTCATAGTTGGCTATATTTGCTGCTTTGGGGTTACGGAATACTAATAAATAGCATTTCTGCACACCCATGATGCGAATCCTCGTTTCACCACATCATGGCGGAAACACTGCTTTCTTATGCCTCGTTGTTACATCACTACGTTGGCTCCACCCATACAAAGTCATGGCCACACCTATTTTTTGGCGCGGCGCACCCATTTCAATTTTCATCGCGCAAACACCCTCCCCCCTCATTCGCGCCCCCCCCCCCCTCCCCCGGTCCCAGGTTGAACCCAGAAAAATCTGGTCACTCTAGATTAGAGGGGAGAACAGATGTAAATAATGCACTGGGGAGGTGATAAGGGGGGGGGGGGTCTGAGGGCAATCTGAGGCTGTGGGCAGGTGTTTGGGTGCCCGCAAGGGGCAGATTAGGGTCTGATCTGATGGGTAGCAGTGACAGGTGCAAGCAATGCACTGGCAAGGTAATCGGGGGGGAGGGGGTCTGAAGGCGTTCTGAGGGTATGGGCGGGTGATTGGGTGCCCACAAGGGGCAGATGAGGGTCTGATCTGATGGGTATGATGGGTAGCAGTGACAGGGGGTGATTGATGGGTGATCAGTGGGTGATTAGAGGGGAGAACAGATGTAAATAATGCACTGGGGAGGTGATAAAAGGGGTCTGATGGCAATCTGAGGGTGTGGGCGGGTGTTTGGGTGCCCGCAAGGGGCAGATTAGGGTCTGATCTGATGGGTAGCAGTGACAGGTGGTGACAGGGGGTGACGGGGTGATTGATAGGTGATCAGGGTGTGATTAGAGAGGAGAATAGAATCAATCACTGGGACCACCAGGGCAGGAGGCAGCCTGTATAATACGCTTTGTATACATTACAAAGCGTATTATACGCTTGCTTTGCGGCAGATCAGGGTTTAACAACCCGCCGCCGCTGCTAATTGGCCGGCGGGTTGACGTCACGGGTGGGCGGAGCCTAATGCCGGTGGATGCGCGCGCATCACTGCGTGATCCTCGGGACAATTCAGTCCCCCAGGTGCCGCCGCTAATTGGCGTTATGCGGTCCTGGGGGTGCCACTTTGCCGCCGCCAATTGGCTATGGGCGGTCGGCAAGTGGTTAAAACCTCAATAAAGAATTCTGCAAGGAAATAGACAAAATAGCATCTCTACCTGGTGCTCAAAACCTGTGACCCTTTTCATATAGTCCAGAGCATCCTTCCATAATAGCTGTATAGTTGGACATGGCCAAAGCATATGATTTAGTTCTGAATTAGAACCCCTGCATTTCGGGCATGTTTGTGTTCTTTCCCGCTTCACAGTCTCCCCATGATTATTAGGGCCTTCATGCAGGGCCGGCCCTAGACTTTTTGCCGCCTGAGGCAAATTTTGATAAAATTGTCGCCCCCGCCCCCCCCCCCCCCCCGGGGGGGCGCTCTGGGGGGCCGCCGAGCTGGAGGGGTAGCTGGCAGGACGGGGGTATTGGGCCTAGCGGCGGGGAGGGGGGGGTCGGACCCCCCTTCCCTCGCCTGGGTCCCCCGATCTGCGCTCCCCTCCAGCCTTAAATCGAAGCAGCCGCTATTAGTAGGCACGGGTGGGGAGGGCTCAGGACTCACCTCTTCCCAGCGTGCGCTCCACTGACGGCACTTCCTGCAGCGTTGCAGGAAGTGACGTCAGTGGAGCGCACGCTGGAACGAGTAAGAGGTGAGTCCTCCCCGCCCGTGCCTCTTACAAATAGCGGCTGCTTCGATTTAAGGCTGGCGGGGAGCGCAGATCGGGGGACCCAGGCGAGGAAGGGGGGAGTCCGACCCCCCTCGCCGCCGCTAGGCCCAATACCCCAGTCCTGCCAGCTACCCCTCCAGCTTGCCGGCCGGCTCCCCGCACCCACGGACGGGCGGGTGCCGCCCCTGGAAATTTGCCGCCTGAGGCAAAAGTTTCACCCCGCCTCATGAGCGGGCCGGGCCTGCCTTTATGGAAAAATAAGCCATGTGTATTACCTTAATCACTTCAGTGCCAGCAGTCTCTGACCCCTTAAGGACCAGAGACCGCTGGTACAAAAAAACGGGCTTACTGATGTCACACAGCACAATGAGATTGACTCACAGTGATCACGGGATAAGGAGTCAATGAAATCAGCTCCTGACCGGCTCATGGAGTTCTGACATCATACAATGCAAGGTCTGGGCAATAAATGCAAAGTAATTCAGCACCAGTGGTAATATAACATGCTAGGATCCAATTCCTGGAGTCACAGGTAAGTTTCAATTTGAGACCCCAATCTTCATTAAAAGTGATATTTTATTGAAAAATCATAAAAGCAGTATACAAACAAGGGCTAGGTCTTAACCAATTTCAGACCGACGCAGTTCAAATCTACGTCGGGCGGGTGGCGCTGCGGTTCTGACAGGACGTAAACTCTACGCCCCATTCACCGCGCGTCCCCGCCCGCTCTCGCTGCTTTCTACCCGTCGCAATGTGCTGCCCTGCCGCCTCTATGACGGCAGAGCACTGTGAGCTGGGCAGGAGCCGTTTTCATTGACTCCTGGCCCTGTCATTCCTGTAAGCCATTCCCATTGGCTTACATTGAGTGACAGGGTCAGGAGCCAATGAAAGCGGCTCCTGACCGGCGCACAGCGCTCTGCCGTCATAGAGACGGCAAAGAGAGCAGCCTGCGGTTGGGACAGAGAGGCGTGACCGGTGGGAGCGACGGATTATTGCGGCGATTCGTCGGTATGTGGCGTTTTAGCGTACTAGCAGCCTCTGGTCATTAAGGGGGCAGAGGCTGCTGGTACCGAAGTGGTTAATGTGACACACAGAGTTTTGGACATAGTATCCTTTATCAAACTGCCAAGCACAATGAGAACTGCTTGTCAGGTCAAACCTTTTATACCCTAGGAGTGGACCTGATAGGAAACTGCATGTTTAGCATATTCATGAGCATCAACTCAGTATACACCCCTCCCCCCCGTGACATCGCCATCTGCACACCAAAACTCCACCTACTGTATGTGGCAGACCTGATGGGGAACTTAATGTAACAGGCGACCAGCCAATCAACAAGCGGCATTCCTCTTCACCCACTAATACATAGCACTAGTGATGTGTAGCGGAATCGAATAGTCACTATGCCAACCAGGCGGCTGTGCGTCTATAAGACGTCGCCTATCACATGTCCCCACTGTGAAATAAATTGGCCAGCCATTAGAAATGTTGTAAACATCAAATTTTAGGTTTGCGAATGGTGAAAGCGAACTTCCGGAAAAGTTTGAGTTTGTGTGAACCAGGCGAACCTCCTTAGACTTCAATGGGAAGGCGAATTTAAAAACCTACAAAGACTGCTTCTGGCCACAAAAGTGATGGAAAACTTGTTTCAAAGGGCCTAACACCTGGATAGGGGCATGCCAGAGGGGAATCCATGCCAAAAGTCCCACTAAAAATTACAGAGTTGACGTAGAATCGGGTTTTAATCCCCAAAGGGCAGAAATCACAGTACATTCATAATTTGGAGGAATAAAGGGCTGCTTTTAAATGTCCAGGGTGGTAATGTAAGGGTTATGCCCGCTTCACAGTGACAGACCAAACCCTGCATATAGCAGAGGCCAGGATGGGAAGTTAATAATGGAGCTATATGATGAAGACAAACTGACAGGCTCAGTGCACAGCCTAAATTTTTTTAAGCTTATTTGTGAACTCCTCCATGCCAACTAGTAAGGCGACCAAGCAGCCACGCGAGATTGAGTGTAACCAGTCTATAAGGCCCTTAGATGTGCGGGTGCTGCATGCACACTCAACTGAAGCAGACACCAGAAAAGGCTCAGTTTACAACCTATGTTTTTTTTTTCTTAAAGCATATGTGTCAAATTTATTTGTAAAAAAAATATTTTAAAAAGTTTTTTTATGAAAAAATGAATAAAGACAACACAAATACAGTTATTTTTGCAAAAAAAAATACAATGTTATTTAAATGTCAATTTAAAAAAAAATTACAATAACAAAATTACAGCATGGTGGCAGCCTGCCTGGCAGGCAATAAAATGCAGACACCACCATGGTGTCCTTGTATCTAGTGCCTATGTTCAAACTGCCGCTCTTAATGCTGCATTTACCGAGATTGAGCGCTAACAGGTCTGTAAGGCCCTTAGATGTGCATGTGTGGTGCTGCATGCACCCTCAACTGAAGCAGACACCAGACAGGCTCAGTCTACAACCCATTATCGCAAAGCATATGTGTCAAATTTATTTGTAAACAATTATTCTGAAAGTTTTTTTTTTATAAAAAAAAATTAAAAAAAGACAACATAAATACAAAGTCATTTAAAAAAACAAACTAAATTTCAATGTTATTTAAATTTAAAAATTATTTTTGTAAAAAAAATTACAACAAAAAAAAATTACAGCAGGCCTGCCATTTGTGTCGTCGCCAACTCCAATGCAGAGCCACGCAGTGCTTGCTTGCTAGTTGCCATTGGTGCTCAGTGGGTGACATGCTGGCAGCAGGCCTGCCTGCCATTCGTGATGGGGGTAGTAGGGGTGTCACCAACTCCAATGCAGAGCCACGCAGTGGAGGCTTGCCTCAGTGGTCAGCAGGTTTACCTAATGTGCAGCATAGGTAATATACATGCCAGGGGCAAAAGCAGGATTTTTAAGGGGGGGGGATTCCTGAAAGGTCCAGAAGTACTTATGTCCCCGAGTGCTTCTGAATACAGGTGGCTCCATACTGCCCATGCACAAAAGTGTGCTGGCGTATTACGGAGCAGCCTATCTTTGGAAGTACTCAAGGACACAAGTGTTTCTGAGGGCTTCTGGTAGCAGCAAATGTGAACGGGGTACAGCGCTGACACAACTCCCCGAGAGAGGAATGGGAGATAGACTTAGTTTGGACAATTCAGTGGAATATGCCACATAGTGTCACATAGCGCAAGCGATAGTCATATGATGCAGGGATATATGCAACTGCGGAAGATGGCGGCGCTATGTAAATACTAAATAATAATTTGCCTCACCAGGATTGCACTTTTATTTAGCTCCCCTGTATGACAAGAAGACGCACCAGCACTAGGGGAAGAGGGAAACAAAGGTGAATGAGGGAGGCTGGTGCACACCAAGAGTGCTTCTGAGCGTTTTTCAAATCAACAGTGATTTGAAAAGCGCTTGGCTAATGTTACCCTATGAGGGTGTTCCCACAGCAGCGTTGTGACTTTTTCAAAATCGCAGGTATACTGCATGTAGCATGTTTTTTAGCGATTCATTCAAAAATCGCTCTGAAAATCGCTTCACAAAATCACACTCACAAATTGCTAGCGATTGCTATTGTCATTTTGGCGTTGCACTAGCCCAGAGAGAGGAGAGGAGAAATTGAGAATAGCCTGAGATGGAGCAGAGAACTTATCTGTATTGTAGTCCCACATCAGACAGGCTACTTGCCTGTAATCGGACTCTTGTCCCTGCCAGTCTCTCACCCAAGTCAGAAAGAAGCCCTCCTGGAGTCTAGGGACTGTCAAAAACTTTTCAACTTGTTTAACACCTTATCCACACATGCAGTCATAACAATGGGGAGAGACCAGACAGATGTTTGCCCACGGACCCTGAGTCCAGGCAAGCTCTGCATCATGCTGTGTATATTTACCAGCTTGCCTGCCCTCTAATTGCATCATGTACATAAAGTAAACCTCTTCTGCCCTACATTACACTACAGACAGGCATTTCAGGGGATACTTCAGGGTACTTATAACGGAAAAGGCATTTACACATTTATAGGCTAAAATTCAGGAAATAGCCTAAGCTCTGTCAGGCATTATGAAATAGTAGCAGTGTTTGCAGCTTGACTGATTTACTGTTTGTGTTTTCTTATCTGCTGCACTTATTTACCTCTAGCAGAGCTGAGTTGATAACACAAGGAGGTCAGTTCCTCCCAGGTCTGAGGTTACACACTCACAGCTTCTGCAGACTGCAGGAGTGACTGGTGTTGGAGTCCTCCTAGCTTAGCTGACACTTCTGTGCTGTGGAGAGTGGACTCCAGAATCAACATTCTCTCACTGCAGGCTTGGCTGCCTCTCTCATTCTATTAGCTGGAGGGAGGCGCCAGAAGTAAGAAGGGAGGGAGAATGAGGCTGTTTATATTATGCAGGCTTCCCTGGCTGAATACACAGCTCAGTGCGGGGTTCCAGACACCCGGAATAGCCCCCTCAGTTCGCCAGTGCATGCCCTGACCATGCTTTGTAAACCAGATGTCAGTGGTTAGATGGACCCTTGCCACAACACTGTGTGCCAGAGATCTGGTGACTTGGTTCTGCACATGATGAAAATGTAATTGCTATTTAGAAAAGAAAATGCTATTATTGCATTGGGATGTTGTAAGTGGAATAAGCCCTGGGGAACTAAGGGTGATATACCTGCAGTGACCTGTGAGGCTTGCGGGATAATCTCCACAGTCAGTGTGCAACGCGCACACTGATGCAGAGGAGATCGCGCACAAGCGCTCTACGAGAAACATGGATTTCCCCAAATATAGTGGAGAAGCCACAAGAGGGAGTTGTGGAGCACAGAGCAACCATGCCTCTGTGAGACCCACAAATCCCAATGAACAATGGCTGCAAACACGGCGCAGCACGTAACCTGCGCAACTCAGAAAAGACCAAGGACAGACTGGGTGAATGTCCGCCAATCTAGTCGCCACCCAGCGACGGCGGACAATCAAGAGCAGGACAGATAGAACGAGAGAGCTAATCGCAAGAACCGCGATAGCAGACAGGGATAAACAGTGTAGCGAGACAGACTGGATCGCTAATGAATGTAACAGGGCCTCTTAGTGGATACCGCCTCCAGTGGCACCCTGCCTCCTAGAATCATGCAGACACCAGTATCAATGCAATATATTTATTCCCCACTGACCAACGTGATCTAATGGGGTGAAGTAAGCAATAGAAAATATAGCACTAATCAAACACTTGTTAACTCAGCAAGATCATAACAGTAACAGTAATACGCTTCACACATTCAAAGTGCATAGAAAGTGTATGTCCAAGGTAGCCACCTCCTGCGCCCCTCCAGTGTCACTCTAAACAAGTGTACACTAGACTGGCACAGAACGCACCGCAGCAAAGGGACAAGCTTAATAAACTGCAATCAACACACGGTAGTAAGCTCTTGCGCCCCTCCAGTGTCACTTTAAAGGAGTGCACACTACACTGGCGAAAGACGCACAACCATAGCAAAGAAACAAACTTAAGACAATGCAATCAGTAGCACAATCTTATTTAACTCCCGACTGGCCAGTGGGCTATAGTGCAGTTTCACTCGGGGTACCCCTTTAAGGAACATTATGTGCACAGTTGGGCGCCTTGTGAAGAAGGTGCAGCAGCAAGAAGACTCCTGATGCACTCAGCAGCAACAGCATAGATGCCAGTGATGTCAGAGGGGACAAGTTAACCAGGCTACAGTTCAGAATGGCAGGCTATGGCAAACAGTCCTGACATACACTGTCCACAGTTTGTTGTAAGAGGAGTGGTATGACTCCCAAACCTCTCAGCCAGGTTAATGCCCCTCTATCACTGCAAAGATGGTTCCTACCATGAGGTGCAGGGCCAGTCCCTGATAATGGTCACTCAGCAGGTGCAGAACTCACAGGCAGAAGTTTTGAGGAGATTGAGATTCACAAAATTTGTAATCCAGCTAAAATGGTTCCTTCTGAAGTCCACGTGGCTTGTACAATCCAGATTCCACCAACCTCACAGGTTCACACAGTTCTGGTCCGGCAGCTGTATCCTTTCACCAAGATCCAGCAGCAAGATTCAGCTCAGGGTGCAGCAAATCTGTGTCACAGGATCCCTTCTTCACACTCAGCAATCAAATGGAAGCCAGTCCTATGGATTTAGGCCTGAAGATCCAGTCCCAGTCACTCCAGACCTCTCTCCCAGGCTCTAGGCACACCAGCCACACCTCAGCTCCCAGCAGCCTCTGCTCACTCCAGCCTCTCTTCCAGAATTCTCTGCAGTCTTAAAGGAACTATGCCCTCTAAAGGCAGCAGTACATAACATAACAATAACAGCACATTATATGGTGTTACATTCTCCCCCCACTTGAAAAGCTTGGGTCCTCCCAAGTACGGAAAGTTACACAACTTTTCTTTAATTCACAGACATAGACATACCTAAATGGTCTGGATATACTGACCATAACTAAATGGAACCCACCAACTAGCACTAGGTACTTTGGCTCCACAGGGATACAGGGTGCCACCTGAAAGACCTGAGTTCATGGTTTTGGGAACATGGGCGTTGATCTCTCGGTGTGAAGCACATACTCTCTCTTCACTGCAGTTCCCCAAAGAATCATAAGTTAATCTTTTAGGAGCTCTAATTTGTCGAGGCTCCCTTTTCTCCAATGGACTTTCTTGGACATTTTCTTCCTGAACTTCTTGTTCTATTATTGTATGACTTTCTGGTTCTTTATCCTTCAAAATATCCACTGGTAGCAACTCTTCCTCAACTTTGTCTGAAAGAAGAGTACCATCTGTATCACTTTCAGTCACCAGGTCTTCTAGATTGCCTGAAGCATTTTGTTCCAGACTACTCGATGGGACAAACTCGGGCGCTTCTATTCTGAGTTGGCTCTCCTCAGCATCTTTCTCCACTACATCTGGACTAGTCTGTGGCACACTCACATCTTCGGGCCTCAAATCTAAGCCATTCTCAAGAGGACCCCAAACAAATCTTCCTACTGGGGGTGCGTCCCATCCCCACTCTTCATCATCTTCTTCAGTGTTGTGGTCACACTCAGGTGATGCTGCCATGCTCCCCTTCTGTGTGGCTAACCGCTGTGACCTCCTCAACTGACGACCTTGATCATGCTCAGCTGCCACAGGATCAGGCATTCTCACTGCTTGTCCCAGTGGTAACAGGTTATTGCGGTGCCATGACTTCACAGGCCCACTTTGTCCTTCTGGCCGAATCCGATATACAGGAATACCTGGCAGTTGAGAACACACCTCATACACCTGCGAACTCCAGCGATCAGCAAGCTTGTGTTTTCCAGGGATCCCCAGATTTCTTAACAACACACGATCACCTGGCTTTAAATCATGAATCCGGATTCTTTGGTCGTACCTGGCCTTATTCTGCTGTCCCCGCCTTTCTGCAGCCTCTTGAGCTTTTTCATAAGCAGTCTTCAGGCTCTTTTGGAGACGCTCCACATACCCCTTGTAAGAGACTGTTGTTGTATCATCACAAGAAGTCCCAAAAACAGTGTCAATTGGCAACCGGGCCTCCCGCCCAAACATCAGAAAGTATGGAGAAAATCCAGTGGCATCATTCTCAGTACTATTGTAGGCATGGACAACAGCAGCAATATGTTTGCTCCATTGAGCCTTCTTCTCACTGGGTAAGGTCCCCAACATATTTAACAATGTTCTGTTGAATCTCTCTGGTTGTGGATCTCCCTGAGGATGATAAGGTGTAGTTCTGGTCTTCTTTACACCCAACAAACTCAGCAACTCACGTATCAACTTGCTTTCAAAATCTCGACCCTGATCTGAGTGAATGCGTTGCGGGAGGCCATAATGTACGAAATATCTCTCCACCAGTACCTTTGCTACTGTCATAGCCTTCTGGTCCCTAGTAGGGAAGGCCTGGGCATACCTGGTATAATGGTCGGTGACCACCAAGACATTGGCAAACCCACCCTCATCAGGCTCGATACATAAGAAGTCAATGCACACTAAGTCCATTGGTCCTTGGCTTTGTAGATGTCCCAATGGTGCAGCTCGCACTGGCTGTGTCTTCCGTTGTACGCACCTGGAGCAAGACCGGCAGTAATTCTCCACATCCTGTCTCATACCCGGCCAGTAAAAGCGATCCTGCAACAACTTCAGGGTGCGATCAACACCCAAATGCCCATGATCATCATGAAGAGAGGAACAGACCATGTCCCTGTATTTTTCAGGTAGCAGTAACTGCCATTTCTCTGTGTTCTCAGCAGCTGGTGCTAACCGGTACACCAAACCATTCTTCATTTTCAGATGACTCCACTCTCTAAGCAATAATCCAACCAGTGGATGGTTGATATCTTTTAGGTGGTTTTGGTTATTCTCATGTAGAGCCTTTTTGACACCCCGGCACAGTGTATCTTCAGCTTGATCGTGATGCAGATCTGACAAACTCAGTGCAGGTAATGAAGTGCTTTTCAATGTCACCATATTGCAGTACCTCTGAGGAATTGCTTCATGTGATAGTCCTAGCTTTTCAGCAGCACAGATTGTCCGAATCTCGCATTGTAGACCTTGGCACATGGCTCTCACACCTGGGGCTGGAACCTCTAGCCACTCATCTTCAGGCTGCAACACATCATGAGGTCTTCTAGAAAGCCCATCTGCATCCTGATTTGCCATGCCTGGACGGTACTTGAGACTGAATCTGTAATTAGCAAGGGCCGCCAACCATCGATGTCCTGTAGCATCTAATTTAGCTGTGGTCAGCACATAAGTGAGAGGGTTGTTATCAGTCTGTACTTCAAACTCGGCTCCATATAGATACTCATGAAGCTTGTCTACCACAGTCCACTTCAGTGCCAGGAACTCAAGCTTGTGTGCTGGGTAATTCCGCTCTGTTGGTGACAGACTCCTGCTCACAAAGGCTATCGGCTTCAGTCTACTCTCCTGCTCCTGGTACAAAACACCCCCTAGCCCATCTCTGCTGGCATCAATGTGTAAGACATACGGCTTCTGAGGGTCTGCATAAGCTAAAACAGGTGTGCTTGTTAGACAACTTTTAAGCTTCTCAAAGGCAGAGTCACACTCCTCTGTCCATTGCTCAATGACAGACTCTTTTCCTGCACGTTGCAGAACGTTATTCTTCTGATCTTGTTTAGACCCTGGAGCCTGCACCTTTTCTTTCACTTGGAGCAAATCATTGAGGGGTCTTGCGATCTGTGCAAAGCCTTTGACAAACCTTCGATAGTAAGAACAGAAACCCAAGTATGAACGGAGCTCAGAAACTGTTTTAGGTTTTGGCCAAGTTGTTAGTGCTTCAACCTTTGAAGGATCCGTTGCTACACCATCAGCCGACACTACATGTCCCAGGTACGTTACAGATGGAAGGCAGAATTGGCACTTTTCCAGCGACAACTTTAACCCTTCCTTCTTCAACCGGTCCAGCACCTTGATTAGCCGAGTCTCATGCTCTTCCAGGTCTCTTCCAAACACAATGACATCATCCAAATACACAAGCACCTCCAGCAGGTTCATATCTCCCATTGTATTTTCCATTAACCTCTGAAAGGTGGCTGGAGCACCCATGAGTCCCGGGGGCATCCTATTGAATTCGAAGAATCCTAAAGGACAAATGAAGGCAGTTCGCTCCTTGTCTTCAGGATGCATTGGAATCTGATGATATCCACTTTTAAGATCCAGCACACTAAACCACTTAGCTCCAGCCAAGCATTGCAATACATCTTCCACTCGTGGTGTGGTATACTGATCTGGAATAGTACGTCGATTCAAAGTTCTATAGTCTACACACATTCGAATAGTACCATTCTTCTTCCGCACCACTACAATTGGTGAAGCATAGGGACTTCGAGACTCTCTAATGATTCCAGTTCTTTTGAGTTCTTCCAGCTGTTTCCGTAAATCTTCAATGTCTCCAAGGGCTAGCCGCCTTGACCTTTCCCGGAATGGCCGGTCATCTTGAAGGCGAATACGGTGCTGTGTACTTTTTGCACATCCGACATCATATTCGTGTTGTGCAAAGATTTCACTTTGTCCTCGCAGAATGTTGAGCAAACGTTGTCTCCACTCTGAAGGCAAAAGGGAGTTTTGAGAAACTGAGATCTCCAATTTGTTCTCCAGCTCTTCTGCCTCTCCCCCCACTTGAAAAGGGGTCGTCACTCGGCTTGCTACAAACACCGTTCCCAGTTTTGCCCGAGGTCTTAACATGACTGGTTGTGGTAAGGTGTTTCTGATTCCTACAAGCACTCTGCCATTCTTGCGTTGCAAATCCTCTGCGGGGATAGTCTCAGGGATAATTTCCACCCCTAGCGGCAATCCAGATCCTTCCTCCCCTTCGATCAACAGCAACGGGACTGACTCCTTCCATGTCGTTCTCACTTCAGCTTTCAGACATACCACTTGTCCAGGCATCAACTGACAGTCTTCTCGCTGAGATAACCATACACTTCCAACCCCATGGGCTGGGGCCTCCCGCTCCACCAACAGTTGTTCCCATGCGGCTTGAAGCAAAGGGTGCAATGGACTAGGTGGCTGCCCATAACGGTCCATGATGGGCTCCAATACTCGTCTAACCAGGTGATTATTAGTTCCAAGGATCACTGAGTACCGTGAGGACCCTGGCGGTCGGGGGCAGACTACTGCTAGTGTATCCAGGACTTCTTGAGTTCCTGCCACTTTATATCCTAGCTGAATCTGAAGGTTCACATATCCATCATATGGTAGCTGTTTCTCACTGATTCCCCAGATCTCCAGCTTATCCAGTGCCTGTAAAGGACAATGAGCTAAATGCTTCTCATAAAAGTCTCTATACAACAATGTCACTTGTGCGCCTGTGTCCAGTAATGCATGAGTGAATACACCTTCTATCTGTACTGGCACCACTGGTGATGGTCCCAAAAGATCTTTAGGGAATGTGGTGGCTCCTGCTTCAGAAGCAGATTTGGCCAAAGCTTTCGGCCTCTTCTCTCGTTTCCTCATTTGTTGGCATTGGGTAGTATGGGTACGTGTAAAGCCTGATGTGGGTGCAGCTCCCAATGACTCTTTTTGCTCAGTCACTTTCTTACTGGCAAAGTCTTTGGAGATTTTGTTACCAAAGTGGTTTTCCACAAGCTGGTTGGTCTTCCTCTTCCTGCTGTTGAAATCTGATTGCCAGCTACACTCCTGCTGGATGTGACCCAACTCACCACCACGATAACCAGTCTTTTTTTGTGGTCCTCCCCTTGACGGGACTATTGCTTCTGTCTGGTACTTGGATACATCAGAAGAGGACCTTCCTGTCTTCTGTGATGTCAGAGCCTGCAGGACTCGCAACTGTGTCTTCTGCATTTCGCATTGTGTCTGTACTACTTGGGTCAACACCTTCCACAGACTGGTTAATGATGCATCCTCCGGAAAGTTGTTTTGAGACACTGGTTCTGCCTCCACTGTACGGACTTGAGAAATCTTCACGGGCCTTGCACTAGTATACCCAGACTTTAGATCTTGTAATGCTTCCTCTTCTCGAATTTTCTTAATCAGTTGAGGATAGCTTGGCACCTCCACTTGATCCCCCAAGTGTAACTTGAACACTACTGGGTCAAGAGCTTGTGATCCCTCTTGGATTTGACGGATTCGGGCCCGATCCACCTGCTTTGGGTCTATTCCTTTACTTAACACTAACTGATGCAGGAGGCGGTCTAGTCGCCTTACATAACTTGACAGCTTTTCTCCAACCCTCTGGTAGGTGTGTTCAAATTGGTACAGTAAATCAGCGGGCTTATCAATCTTCCCAAACACACTATGCAATGCATCAAGATAATCCTGTGCAGTGCAATCAGATTGTCTCATCTTCAAATTTCGGACAGTGTCAGCTGCTGGACCTTTCAAGCTTTCTATAATCCTCTGCTTCTTGCTTATTTCAGGAACATCCCATTCTTCCAGTACCTGAGTGGCTTGGTCCATCCATGCCTCAAAATCTTCTTCACCAGGGGGAGTGGGTACTTTACCAGAGAACAACCGTAACTTTCTGTACCCCCAGCTTGCTAGCGAATAATCAGGAGATCTACACTTTGTCAGTAGGTTTCTTAATGCTTCAAGGACTTCTGGTCCAATACAGTTCTTCTCTTGATCAATGGCAGGCTCAGATAATGGCCCCATAACTTCAGCTTCCACTTCTGCTGCACCTTTTGGAATGGTCACTTGAACTAACTGACCGCCTGGAGTTGTGAGGGTCATAGGCATCTTGTCATGGGGGACATGGGTCTTCCACTCCAGCAGGGCAAATTGAGTTGGTCCACTTGGGTCCGTTGTACTATCTAACAGGAACCCCCGACCAGATATTGGTAGTCTTTCAGCCACTTTCCTAATCTGTGCATCAGTCCAGTCATGCCCTGGCAACTCTAGGACTAAACAGTGTCCCACGGCAGCTTGGTGGTTCTCACACCATCTTCCGGCAGCTCTTGACTCCATACTGTGTCTGATTTCAAGGGATAAGGGGCGTAGACGTCACCGGGCGGAACCAAAGAGGGCCCCACGTTGGGCGCCAAATGTAGCGAGACAGACTGGATCGCTAATGAATGTAACAGGGCCTCTTAGTGGATACCGCCTCCAGTGGCACCCTGCCTCCTAGAATCATGCAGACACCAGTATCAATGCAATATATTTATTCCCCACTGACCAACGTGATCTAATGGGGTGAAGTAAGCAATAGAAAATATAGCACTAATCAAACACTTGTTAACTCAGCAAGATCATAACAGTAACAGTAATACGCTTCACACATTCAAAGTGCATAGAAAGTGTATGTCCAAGGTAGCCACCTCCTGCGCCCCTCCAGTGTCACTCTAAACAAGTGTACACTAGACTGGCACAGAACGCACCGCAGCAAAGGGACAAGCTTAATAAACTGCAATCAACACACGGTAGTAAGCTCTTGCGCCCCTCCAGTGTCACTTTAAAGGAGTGCACACTACACTGGCGAAAGACGCACAACCATAGCAAAGAAACAAACTTAAGACAATGCAATCAGTAGCACAATCTTATTTAACTCCCGACTGGCCAGTGGGCTATAGTGCAGTTTCACTCGGGGTACCCCTTTAAGGAACATTATGTGCACAGTTGGGCGCCTTGTGAAGAAGGTGCAGCAGCAAGAAGACTCCTGATGCACTCAGCAGCAACAGCATAGATGCCAGTGATGTCAGAGGGGACAAGTTAACCAGGCTACAGTTCAGAATGGCAGGCTATGGCAAACAGTCCTGACATACACTGTCCACAGTTTGTTGTAAGAGGAGTGGTATGACTCCCAAACCTCTCAGCCAGGTTAATGCCCCTCTATCACTGCAAAGATGGTTCCTACCATGAGGTGCAGGGCCAGTCCCTGATAATGGTCACTCAGCAGGTGCAGAACTCACAGGCAGAAGTTTTGAGGAGATTGAGATTCACAAAATTTGTAATCCAGCTAAAATGGTTCCTTCTGAAGTCCACGTGGCTTGTACAATCCAGATTCCACCAACCTCACAGGTTCACACAGTTCTGGTCCGGCAGCTGTATCCTTTCACCAAGATCCAGCAGCAAGATTCAGCTCAGGGTGCAGCAAATCTGTGTCACAGGATCCCTTCTTCACACTCAGCAATCAAATGGAAGCCAGTCCTATGGATTTAGGCCTGAAGATCCAGTCCCAGTCACTCCAGACCTCTCTCCCAGGCTCTAGGCACACCAGCCACACCTCAGCTCCCAGCAGCCTCTGCTCACTCCAGCCTCTCTTCCAGAATTCTCTGCAGTCTTAAAGGAACTATGCCCTCTAAAGGCAGCAGTACATAACATAACAATAACAGCACATTATATGGTGTTACAACAGCACAGGGCGAAACAGCAGGAAAGGAATAAAGGAACACACAGTAAAATAAACAACGTAAGGAAAATAACAAACGCTAGCTAAACGCGAACTCCGCACTCATTCGCAACAGAGACCGCGTTTAGAGAGACACTGACGCGAAAAAAAAATATGATATAATGAATTGGTTGTGTACTATGAATAATTACTAGAAGTTTAGCAGCAAAGAAAATATTCTCATATTTTTATTTTCAGTTATATAGTGTTTTTTCTAACATTGCATCATTCTATAATATGTCCAGATTACACAACACTCAGCATTCAAAATGAGTCTTTCAGAGCAGTCTGTGAAGTAATGACCTCTCCTCTGGCAGAGTAAAAGACATTTGTTTACTTACAGTTGAGATAATAAAAGTCAGATAACAGCCCTCTCCAGGACTTTGAAAGTAGCAGAGCTTAATTGCTTTTTTGCATAGAGATAACAACTGGAGTTTCTTAACTCTTCCTGTACTGGAAACAATTAGACTGATGTATCTGATCTTAATGTTTTATTTCTTAGTTGTACTACACATACAAATGCATAATATCATAATTTTTTTTTCGCTTCAGTGTCTCTTTAAGACACGATCACCGTGCGTTAGTCGCCCAGTGACAAGCGTGCCACCCTAACTAGTAACCAGTAATACAAAGGAACACAAACAGACAGAGACAGACAGAATGAACGCTTGCTACAGCATGCGATCTACACAGACAAACAGATAATGTAAATGCTTGCTAATCGGTTGCCTTACACTAGGCAACAGCAGGCGTTAACACAGGACAAGACAGACAGATGAGTGCAGCCAGTAGCCACCGCGGCAATGGTCTACACTACAGGAACACAGGCAAGGAGGATCCACTGCCGCTACCGATAGGGCAAATGCAATCCACAAGGAACAAGACTGGAGGATGAGTGCAACCAGTAGCCACCGCGGCTATGGTCTACACTCCAGGAACACAGGCAAAAAGGATCCACTGCCGCTACCGCTAGGGCGATTGCGATCCACAAGGAACAAGACAGACAGATGAGTGCAGCCAGTAGCCACCGTGGCTATGGTCTACACAGACAAACAGATAATGTAAACGCTTGGTAATCGGTTGCCTTACACCAGGCAACAGCAGGCGTTAACACAGGACAAGACAGACAGATGAGTGCAGCCAGTAGCCACCGCGGCTATGGTCTACACTCCAGGAACACAGGCAAGGAGGATCCACTGCCGCTACCGATAGGGCAAATGCAATCCACAAGGAACAAGACTGGAGGATGAGTGCAACCAGTAGCCACCGCAGCTATGGTCTACACTCCAGGAACGAAGGCAAGAAGGATTCACTGCCGCTACCGCTAGGGCGATTGCGATCCACAAGGAACAAGACAGACAGATGAGTGCAGCCAGTAGCCACCGTGGCTATGGTCTACACAGACAAACAGATAATGTAAACGCTTGCTAATCGGTTGCCTTACACCAGGCAACAGCAGGCGTTAACACAGGACAAGACAGACAGATGAGTGCAGCCAGTAGCCACCGCGGCTATGGTCTACACTCCAGGAACACAGGCAAGGAGGATCCACTGCCGCTACCGCTAGGGCGAATGCAATCCACAAGGAACAAGACTGGAGGATGAGTGCAACCAGTAGCCACCGCGGCTATGGTCTACACTCCAGATGAATGTCTGTTAAACAAGGTGTGTATGATGATCTACAGATATCATAGACTATGAATGCATTTTGCAGGAATGGATCTTTTGCAGGAATAGATCTTTTGCAGATACTGATCTTTTGAATGTCTACAGCATGTTTGTGTGCAGCATCTTGCAAAGATTTCTATCTGATGGGGAGTTCAGCTCCATAGAATAGACTGTGTAGGTATGGCTCTCATACTTCATGGAAGGGGGTAAAATTGGTCTGTGATCTTTCATTTTCCAAAGACTATGGTCTGATGTGTGTATGAGCCTTTAGCTGTAGCTATGCAGACAGAGCAATGAAGTGAACAGGAAGCAGACGTTTAACCTGGCAGCATTCACTAAAGGGAGATATGCAAATGCTGGCACAACTGAATGGTAATGAGACTGATCAGGAGCTGCAGGCAGACTGACAGAACTAGGGCTTAGATCCATGGGCAACAAAATACAACTTGCAGAAATAGAATTACAACTGAGCAGAACAGCTTGATCGCAGAAACATCGCGGCCAGCAGGATAAGCCACAAACATGATCATGACAGGACATGATCCTGACATGACCATGCTGCTTTTAAATGTCCAGAGTGGTAATGTAAGGGTTATGCCCGCTTCACACTGACAGACCAAACGCAGCGTTTACCGAGATTGAGCGCTAACAGGTCTGAAAGGCCCATAGGTGTGTGTGGTGCTGCATATGCACTCAACTGAACAGACCAGCTTGGGCGTTGTTATTTATAAAAAAAAAACGATTTGGTTTTTAGAAAAAATGTCAATGTCATTTATTAAAAAATTTTATTCACCATTTCAGCCCACGGGTATTTTTCAACTTATGGACAAGAGGAATTTTCACATTTCAGCTCTCCTCCCTTTTATTCATCAATAACTTTATCACTCCTTATCACAACTAAATGATCTATACCTTGTTTTTTCCACCACCAATTAGGCTTTCTTTGGGTGGTACATCATTCTAAGAATTATTTTATTCTAAATGCATTATAATGGGTATAATTAAAAAATGGAAAAAAATCATTATTTCTCAGTTTTCAGCCATTATAGTTTAAAATAGTCCATGCTACCATAATTAAAATCCACACATTGTATTTGTCCTGGTTATTGCAACTTTAAAATTATATCCCTAGTATAAGGTATGGTGACAATATTTTAGTTAGAAATAAAGGTGGATTTTTTCAGTTTTACATCAATCACTATTTTTTATCCCATAATTTAATAATATCCCCTCTTGGCATACATATTAAAAAAAAATGATTCCCTAAAGTCAGTATGTATAATTTTACTAATTGGCCACAAGATGTCCCCGCTGAGTACTTCCTATTAGCGTACAATAAGTACGCTATAGGAAGTAATGTGTTGCTACATTGTAACTAGGGAAGTGACGCAGGCGTTAATGGATGGCTGCAATCACAGTGGCCTAGAGGGGAGATTAATGAATGGGAACTTTGTTCTCATTCATAAATCTAATTATCGGCGGCGGTAAGCGGTGGAAATCGGCGGGTGGTAGGAAGCATGGTGGCTCTATTTTAGAATGAACACTGTTTTTGAACTAAAACAGTGTTGATTCTCGGCAGACGTACGGATTGGCTCCAGGGACTTTTGTCCCCTGCAGCCAATCCCTACTGTTACCGGCAACATCGCAATCGCGTGCTACTGCCTGCACGATCATGTGCACAGCCCCCCAAACTGCAGGGACATGACTAATGCATCCCTGCGCCTGTAGCAGCTGCCGCTGCGGACGTGAGGCTCACGTCCCAGAGGCAGAAATGGTTAATTTAGTTTGTGCTGCTCAACTGAATGGACCAGCTTGGCGTCACATGTAGCAGAGGCCTGGATGGGAAGTTAATTATAGAACTTTATGATAATACTAGCAAGCAGACTGGCTCAGTGTCAGTCAGTCATGCGGCGTGCAGAGATGCTGGGTGGGGACTGAATTAAAAGTCTTTGGGCAGGCAGTAGCCCACCAGGATCCATGCCTCATTCATTTTAATAAAGGTGCGGTAATCAACACTTACAATGGCCACCTGACGAACTTGAATTCTACTTGGAAAATTCCCTTTTTTTCCACAGTGGCCTCCAAACTTGCCCATCTTCATGTACAAGTATGCAGGGTGATGAAGGGCAAAACAAGTCATGGGGGAACTTGTGATATTTCACAGGGGAAACCCAACAACCACCACTTCCCGCCTGAGATATAAACTTTTTTGAGTTTTGTTTTTGTTTTTAAACCATTACAACTTAATAAATTTGTGTTTTTCTTTTACTGCATTTCACAATGAAAACTAATTTTAATCACACATGAACATACACTAAGGCTGGTTTCACAGTGGGACGTTAAAGTCCCACGTTACAGCAGCCAGTAACGCAGCCTAACTCACAGCACTGTAAAATCAATTGTGCTGTTCACAGTGCCCACGTTGCGTTACATAGTAACGCAGCACGTTTAAACAAAGTGCTGCATGCTGTGCGTTATACTGGGCTAAGCCACGTTAGACTGTTTGCACATGCTCAGTAATGTTGGAGGAGGAGGTCTCCCCTCCTCCTCCGCGGCCAGCCACATGGCTAATTAATATTCACTGCACTGTGGAGACTGGTGGTGGGACTGTAGTGTTGTCCGGATCATGAACGAATCGTTCATTTGATCCGGATCTTTTTTGTGAGTCAAATCATCTGGATCATTACAATGAAAGATTCGGTTCACAGGATGTCTGTCTGGAAGAAACAGGAACATACAGAATGTACAGTGCAGGGAAAGTCCTGTCCTGCTAGTCATTTCACCCAGTCTGCTTCCCTAGTAAAATGATTCAAATGATTTGGTTCAAAGATCCGGATCTTTTCAATGATCCGATTCAAATGATCCGAATCCTTAAAAAGATTCAGACTTCCTATCACTAACCTGGAGCAGCTGCTTTGAGAGCTGCATAACGCAGCTCAATCTGACGTCCAACTTCAACACCACCATACGTTGCGTTAGGGGCACGTTATGCGTCCATAACATCCCCTAAAACGCAACGTCTTGGTGGGAAAGTAGCCTTAATGATCCACTATTAATTGCTGTATTGATTTAGTCTCTTTAATTACAAAGTACACCTGGTATGTTTTTTTTTCTTTTTAAACAAATTAGTGTTCTGTACACATTATTCAATTGGTGAGTGATAAGAGTTAACAGAGCTTCTTTAAAGTGAACCTCCGGACCAAAAATCTACTCAGCAGAACTGAAAAGGCTTGGTGTTTCTTTAACAGTTTCACAGCATCAGAACTTTGTTTTTCTTACCAAAGCATCATTTTTAGCTGCATTTTTATTTAAGCTCCACCCATCAAAGAAAAAAAGCCCAGGCTTTTTTTCCCTGATGCTGTGCAGAGCATGATGGGATTTCCTATGTTGTTATACACGTTGCCTAGCAACTGGGAGAGGTGCTCAGGACACAGGACAGTTGGAACTGTGTCTCGTGCTCCCTGTCACCTCCTTTCAACCAAAAAGATGGCTGCCATCATGAAATCAAACATTTGCCTGTTCTTTTAAAATAG
The DNA here is from genome assembly GCF_040937935.1 of Hyperolius riggenbachi. NCBI lineage: Eukaryota > Metazoa > Chordata > Amphibia > Anura > Hyperoliidae > Hyperolius > Hyperolius riggenbachi. The sequence goes on along the minus strand of NC_090646.1, from coordinate 297,043,116 downwards.
TGTGGGTAAGAGATTATATTACCTATCTATTTTAATTAACATAACTAATGTAACTTAATGACAGTATGTTTGTCTAGGCTGGAGTTCCTCTTTAAATGTTTTCACTAACCATGTTCTGATGTTGAATTAAAGTTATTGTTAATTTCAGTTATGCCACATAGTAGTATTAAAGCTGCACTTTCCCTGCTACCTTTCTGACATTAAGCAGAAGGGTGGGTGGCTAGGTTATCTTTGATGTAATATTGTTCCTTTAATATGTTGATTTTAGTAGGTTCCCAATAATAAGTCTGGAATTGCTCATAATGTAACCCCACAAAAAAGGGTAGGATTTTTTGGGAACAATAGTTAGGTATTGCTCAATGTTCCTTGTTTTTGTGCCGATTGACAGTATATTATCTGATGCTACGTAGCTGAGGGGTGGTTGAGAGGGTGCAAGGATAGCAGATATTGACGTGGCTGAAGATGCTGCTGGACCAGGATGAGGAAGGTGGTTTTGCGTTTGTGTGCTGCTTTTATTAATGTGTGCATACCATTGTTGTTTGTGTTTTGCCATCAGGTGCCTTCGCAAAACAGTTGTCCCTAGGTGAGTGTTAGGGTTCCCACGACTCAGTTTCTTTTGGCAAAGGTTGCAGATGGCTTTGCTGGTGTCAGAGGCACACAAACAAAAAAAATGCCAAACTTGTGTCAGCATTCTGGTGGTGGCAACAGCAGGCCTTGAAGCGAGTGTTGGCTGGCTGACCCCAGGTGTTCAGTAAATGCATCATGTGTGAATAACTCCTCTGACATATCAAGTGGAGCAGCTGTGGTGATGGAAGCTGTAGAAGATGGGATGCACTGTGTAAGCCAGTCAACTACTACCTCAGAATTTGGGAGGTGGAGGGTATGTGCTCTCTGAACACTGTGCATTCTTCCAAGGCCACAGGAAATCACAGCAGCATGACCTCGAGGACACTTGCAAGGTGGCCTGCCTCTGCCTGTTTTTAATTTTTTTAAAGGGGTGCTGTGCCAGCAACAAGTGAAAAGTAACGCAGTGGAAGTGCTACCATGCTTGCAACTGAATGTGGCAACAACAATAGCAGTAGTGTACACAGTTCTGGTTGTCAGTGGGCTGTGTAGTTGTCACGGAAGAGCCGTGAGACTAGAAAACGCAATTTCAATCGGTTTCCTGAACCGATTGTCGTTGCGTTGCCAGATCAAAATTTCATGTCTAGGGGGTCTTCTTTTGGAAATCTAGCTTTCATAGCTTCTAGAGGAAGTCTTTTCATGAAGCCTGTTGTCTGTGGCTGTCCCAAGGTTTTGTTTAATTAGCCAGGAACAAAGGATTTCCTGTCACAGGCAGATCACAGCTAAGTGTGAGCTTGCTATTTGGAAAGGATACCATTTGGTGAGCCCCAGCAAAGGTTGCTTCCTAGCAAATCTCACTCAGATGATAATTACCACACCAAAAGGTTGCTTTCATCCAAGGGAAGCCAAAGGAAGCTAGCTCCACAGGGAGCTGCTGGAAAGCTGGTATCCAGTAGCCAGTGCGTCCCCACTGGAGAGCAGATTTAAATGCATGTATTTTATGATTTCTGTCTGTTAGATGAAAACCGTGTATAGAACAGATATGAAATTTATATAGTCTTATTCGTTAAAATCTGCCCAATGTGCTGACATAAAATTCATAACAATAACCCGTCCGGTTATTGAGGTATTCACCTTCTCGGTGACAGGACTAGTGTTGGGCGAACAGTGTTCGCCACTGTTCGGGTTCTGCAGAACATCACCCTGTTCGGGTGATGTTCGAGTTCGGCCGAACACCTGACGGTGCTCGGCCAAACCGTTCGGCCACATGGCCGAACTAAGAGCGCATGGCCGAACGTTCCCCGAACGTTCGGCTAGCGCTGTGATTGGCCGAACGGGTCACGTGGTTCGGGTAAATAAATACCCGAACCACGTCATATCTCCGCCATTTGTCTGTGGGTTTAGCTTTGGGTAGGCAGGCAGGGTAGTTCGCTCTTCAGCCACGCTAGCCAGGGTCCCCCCCAGTCATTGTGTGTCGCTGCTGGGAACAGTAGTACACCGCTCGCTCAGCCACACTATATATAGCATTGTTTACTGCCACTGTGTACCTCGCTCAGCCACGCTATATATATATAGCATTGTGTTTTCTGACACTCTGTGTACACGGCTTAGGCTAGCCTGACTAATATAGCATTGTGTGTACTGCCACTGTGCACCTCGCTCAGCCACGCTATATATAGCATTGTGTGTACTGCCACTGTGCACCTCGCTCAGCCACGCTATATATAGCATTGTGTGTACTGCCACTGTGCACCTCGCTCAGCCACGCTATATATAGCATTGTGTTTACTGCCACTCTGTGTACACCGCTCAGCCACGCTATATATAGCATTGTGTTTACTGCCACTCTGTGTACACCGCTCAGCCAGACTATATACCGTTGTTTACTGACACTCTGTGTACACCGCTCAGCCAGACTATATACCGTTGTTTACTGACACTCTGTGTACACCGCTCAGCCAGACTATATACCGTTGTTTACTGACACTCTGTGTACACCGCTCAGCCAGACTATATACCATTGTTTAGTGACACTCTGTGTACACGGCTCAGCCTGACTATAAAGCATTGTGTGTACTGCCACTGTGCACCTCGCTCAGCCACGCTATATATAGCATTGTGTTTAATGACACTCTGTGTACACGGCTTAGCCAGACTATATAGCATTGTGTGTACTGCCACTCTGTGTACACCGCTCAGCCAGACTATATAGCATTGTGTTTACTTCCACTCTGTGTCTGCTGGGCCTGGGAACAGTAGTACACCGCTCACCCGCCACTGTATAGCATTGTGCTCTGTGTCGCTGCTGGGAATAGTGGTACTGTATAGCATTTCTGTACTGCCACTGTACTGCTGCCAGTCAGCGTGTACTGTAAGGATAAGTGAAATGAGGAAGAAATCCGGTGAAAGAGGAAGGGGCAAGGGAAGAGGTGTTTCCCCTGACGGTTCACGTACAGGCCACAGGGGAGCACCCAAGAAAACCCACTCAATACCGCCCATGTTGTCCAGGACAACAACCCTCACAAATCCAAAAGAACAGGACCAGATAATTACTTGGATGACCTCTCAAGCGTCCAGCAGTGGGTTAAGCAGCACCAGCACATCACGCACGAGGTCCGAGTCCTCAGCCAGTTACAAGGAGCCAGTGGGCACAAAGCTGACACAACCGGCAGCGACACCACGCACACAACTGCCAGATAACCAGTCCTATGAATTACCTCAGGACACAATGGGGTATTCGCAGGAGCTATTCCCAGCCCAACAAACTTCCACCTTTCAAAGGTCAATGGAGGAACAGCCAGAAATGTTGTGCCCGGATTCACAACCATTAACTGTGGGAAATGCACCGCGCACTGAAATACAAGGCGAGTCCGAGGAGGACTCGGAAACCCAAATCCCAGAGCAAGTTGGGCAGGAGGGGTTGCAATTGCAGGAGGTCGGCCGACAAGATCTGGAAGACGACGTTGGAGTGAGCTGCGCAGAGGTTGTTCTGGGGAGCTCTACTCCACGGCGGCGGCCCCCCACAATGACATATGACGAGTTTGAGGAGATGGAAGAGGAGGGTATGGACAATGTGGACAGAGACCCAGATTTTATTTGTGAACGAGAACATCGCCGTCGTAGCAGCAGCACAGATGAGTCTGTTGAAGAACCCACTGCTGCACGAGTTCGCCTTGTGCCACAAGGTAGGCGGCGCGCAATTTCAGGCACCACAAGCGTGGAAGTTAGAGTGAGAGGCAAAAGAGGAGGAAACAGAAATCGCCAGCAAGGAGGCAGGTGCTCCAAAGTCTGGGCTTTCTTTGAAGACTGCACTGAGGATGTTACCATGGCGATTTGCAAGGTGTGCAAGACTCGCCTGAGCAGGGGGAAAAGTATTAACAACCTCTCCACCACCAGCATGAGCCGCCACATGCTATCCAAACATCCCACTCTGTGGGCAAACGTGGCAGGACAGGGTACCAGCAACACTGCCTCCCTTGGGTTCACCAGACTCACCACCAGACCCGCCTCAGCAGCAGCAGTAGCCCAGCCATTGCGTGGTTCACAACATTCACAAACATCAGACGACGCTGACACTGTCACTTTCCGGAGTAGTGCTCTTGAGGTCTCCCAGTGTTCATCAAACACAACAACCAACAGCCCTTCCGTGTGCAGCGCTACGGTTCAGTTGTCTGTGTCGGAGATGTTTGAGCGCAAGAGGAAATTGCCAGCAAATGACCCCGGGCCGTGGCAGTAACAGCCAGCATAGCCAAGCTTCTGGCCTGCGAAATGCTGCCATATCGAGTGGTGGAGACAAACAGCTTCAAGGGCATGATGTCAGTGGCCATCCCACGTTACGTGGTTCCCAGCCGCTACCACTTTGCGCGCTCTGCAGTGCCTGAGTTGCATGAGCACGTGGTCAGCAAAATAACCCGAAGCTTGAAGAATGCCGTTGCCTGCAAGGTTCACCTCACCACTGACACTTGGACGAGTGCGTTCGGCCAGGGTCGATACATCTCCCTTACCGCGCACTGGGTGAACCTTGTGGAGCCTGGCAGCGATTCCTCACCTGCTACGGCGCGGGTGTTGCCCACGCCGCAAACAGCTGCACCGCCGTCCCTCCCACTGGATAACAACAGCAGCACCTACCTCTCTGACTCCTTCTCCTCCAACGCATCTCAAAGCTGTACCTCATCCGGAAACGCTAACCCAGCAGCAGTAGGATCGTGGAAGCAGTGCAGCACAGCTGTTGGCATGCGTCAGCAAGCGTTGCTGAAGCTGATCTGCCTTGGGGATAAGCAGCACACAGGGGAGGAAATTTGGAAGGGAATAAAGGAACAGACGGATTTGTGGCTGGCACCGCTGGACTTGAAACCGGGCATGGTTGTGTGTGATAATGGGAGTAATCTCATTCGCGCTTTAAGGTTGGCTAAGCTGACACACATCCCTTGCCTGGCGCACGTGATGAACCTAGTAGTTCAGCGGTTCCTGAGGACATACCCAGGCGTGGCCGATCTTCTGTTGAAGGTGCGTCGAGTGGCCAAACATTGTAGAAATTCCAGTACTGCTTCGGGGGCACTCGCCAAGATGCAGGAGCGCTTCAATCTCCCCCACCATCGCTTGCTGTGTGATGTCCCTACGCGCTGGAATTCTACGCTGCACATGCTAGCACGCTTTTGTGAGCAGAAGAGTGCAGTGGTCCAGTACATGACGGCGCAGTACCGAGGCGCATCCGGCCAGCTGCCAAGCTTCTGTGGATCCGATTGGGCCAACATGTTGGACCTCTGCCAAGTCCTCCAAAATTTTGAGCAATCCACGTTGCTTGTGAGCAGTGACAACTCTTCAGTCAGCATTACCATACCACTGCTGTGTTTACTGAAGAGGTCAATGTTGAAAATCAAGGAAACAGCTGTCATGATGCAACTGGGGGAATCTGAAGGAGAAAACGATCAGCGTGATGGTACCAACATCAGGCCATCCGCCTCAGGGAACGCTGGCCCCAGCAGCTATGACGAAGAAGAGGAGGAGGAACAGCTGGAGTTGGAGCAGGAATTTCATGCCACCACTGACGAGGGCCAGAGCGGTGCACGTTGGACTTCCACAATTCAGCGCGAATGGTCAGCAGAAGCAGACCAGGAGGAAGGTGACGACTATGATGCATCACAACAACTATCACAACGCTCACAAGAGGATGATGAGGATTCTGGTAGGACTCTTGCACACATGGCTCAATTCATGCTAGACTGCATTGAACGCGACCCACGCATTGTGCGCATTCTGGACAACACCAATTACTGGGTTTATACCCTTCTGGATCCACGGTACAAACACAATGTTCCAAAACTGCTTGAAGAAAGAGTCAGACAGGTCAAAATGGAAGAATACCAGCAGGCCCTTGTGGAGACTTTAGAGAGGAGATTGACATCCTCCCCCTCCTCTAGCCAGTTGTACGCCGACAGACTGACTTCCGCAAACCCAGGACGACCAGGAGGGCAGCAAACAACGCAAGCCGCAGCTAGTGCCCAAAAGGGAACGGTATCGGCAGTGTCCTTGGAGTGGGAAAATTTTCTGACACCCATGCAGCAGCAGCCCACTGAACAGGAAGCGTGCAGATCCACCTCCAACACCGATCGCCTGGAGAAGATGGTCAAGGACTACATGTCAGATGACGTAGCTGTGTCGAACAATCCATCTGCACCCTTCAACTATTGGGTATCGAAGCTAGACACCTGGCACGAACTGGCAATGTACGCAATAGAGGTGCTGGCTTGCCCGGCAGCCAGCGTTATGTCGGAACGCTGTTTCAGTGCTGCTGGAGGCATCGTCACAGATCGGCGTATCCGCCTCTCCACAGAAAATGCAGACCGTCTGACTCAAATTAAAATGAATCAATCCTGGATTGGAAACGACTACGCAACACTCCAGGACCCCAACCAAGTAACATGACCAATGAACATCTGGGATGGTGTAGCGTTACCGGTCCCTGTTTATTGAACCTCTCATCTGTATTACATTTATGACTGCATGGCGGCAAAAAGCATTGCTGCTATATCCGCACGCTTTTTGTCCTCATGCAAGGCCTGGGTTGTTGTGTCTCACAAAGCGTGGCCTTCTCCTCCTGCGCCTGCTCCTGTTCCATCACGTGTGCTGCTGCTGCTGCTGGGTTAGCGTTGCCGGTCCCTGTTTATTGAACCACTTATCTTTATTACATTTATGACTGCATGGCGGTACCTCATGCAAGGCCTGGGTTGTTGTGTCTCACAAAGCGTGGCCTTCTCCTCCTGCGCCTCCTCCTGTTCCATCACGTCTGCTGCTGCTGGGTTAGCGTTGCCGCGTGGTCCCTGTTTATTGAACCACTTATCTTTATTACATTTATGACTGCATGGCGGTACAAAGCATGCTATCCGCACGCTTCTTGTCCTCATGCAAGGCCTGGGTTGTTGTGTCTCACAAAGCGTGGCCTTCTCCTCCTGCGCCTCCTCCTGTTCCATCACGTCTGCTGCTGCTGGGTTAGCGTTGCCGCGTGGTCCCTGTTTATTGAACCACTTATCTTTATTACATTTATGACTGCATGGCGGTACCTCATGCAAGGCCTGGGTTGTTGTGTCTCACAAAGCGTGGCCTTCTCCTCCTGCGCCTCCTCCTGTTCCATCACGTCTGCTGCTGCTGGGTTAGCGTTGCCGCGTGGTCCCTGTTTATTGAACCACTTATCTTTATTACATTTATGACTGCATGGCGGTACAAAGCATGCTATCCGCACCCTTCTTGTCCTCATGCAAGGCCTGGGTTGTTGTGTCTCACAAAGCGTGGCCTTCTCCTCCTGCGCCTCCTCCTGTTCCATCACGTCTGCTGCTGCTGGGTTAGCGTTGCCGCGTGGTCCCTGTTTATTGAACCACTTATCTTTATTACATTTATGACTGCATGGCGGTACAAAGCATGCTATCCGCACGCTTCTTGTCCTCATGCAAGGCCTGGGTTGTTGTGTCTCACAAAGCGTGGCCTTCTCCTCCTGCGCCTCCTCCTGTTCCATCACGTCTGCTGCTGCTGGGTTAGCGTTGCCGCGTGGTCCCTGTTTATTGAACCACTTATCTTTATTACATTTATGACTGCATGGCGGTACAAAGCATGCTATCCGCACGCTTCTTGTCCTCATGCAAGGCCTGGGTTGTTGTGTCTCACAAAGCGTGGCCTTCTCCTCCTGCGCCACCCTCCTCCTGTTCCATCACGTGTGCTGCTGCTGGGTTAGCGTTACCGGTCCTTTTTCCTGGAACCTCTTATATGTATTACATTTATGACTGCATGCCGACAAAAAGCATGTTACCTGTGCAAAGAAAACAGACATTTCCCGCATTTAAAAGACAGTTTTCCCTTTGAAACTTTAAAATCGATTTTCTCAAAAACTATAAGCTCTTTTTGCTAATTTTTTTTTCCTCTTGTACCCACTCCCAAGGTGCACATACCCTGTAAATTTGGGGTATGTAGCATGTAAGGAGGCTTTACAAAGCACAAAAGTTCGGGTCCCCATTGACTTCCATTATGTTCGGAGTTCGGGTCGAACACCCGAACATCGCGGCCATGTTCGGCCTGTTCGGCCCGAACCCGAACATCTAGATGTTCGCCCAACACTAGACAGGACCTAAAACAGCCTTCATGAAATATGTCATATGAATTTGTATTTTCTGAGGAATATGAATCAGTGACTGTTATGTGCGTGCAGGAAGCGTAAGCAGAGATATGAAAAGGTTAACCGCACCCTGTCCAGCCCCTGGGCTGAACCTGAGACTCCACCCAAAGTTGTGGTTTATTCAAAAGTGTTTGCTAGGGCCTCCTCCTTCAGTCCTCCCCTGTGTACCATCACCTGATCAAGCCAGCCAGAGGACCATGTGGCTGGTGGCCATTTTGCCTGAACGGAAACAAAGGAACTTTATGAGTTTTCCCAGAAAGGACATATTTCCATGAACTTCAGTATTTTCTTCCCTTCTTTTTATTTTTCATACTGTGCTACTAATGTCTTGATTAGTATATATTATTTATTTATATTGCATCTTTAATAAACAACGCTAACGTCATTTATTTGTTCAGCTACCCTGCTATTCAGCTGCACAAACTGAACCCTGGCTTCTGAAGAGGAGTCGCTACTATGTCGATAGCTAGATAGAATAGCGTGTGTTTAACCGTTTTATTTGCAGGTCTAGAATCAGCCAGTCAGTGGGTTCCTCTGTCCCATTAGAACAGAGGTGGTGGCAGTTATACCCTGAAATAGTGTGTAAGTTGTATTACCGTAACTCACAAGCTCCGTTCTAGTTGATCTGCTGCAAAAATCCCAGCGGTTTCTGCACACCGATTGCGACCACAGATTGCATGGTCTGTGTGCTGAAACCGATTGGAAGGCATTGTGCGGTCCGGCCACCAGGGGGCTTGTGATAGTAGTGTCACACACCAAAATACGCAACAGTTCAAACACACTACAGTGATGATAATAACAGATGGCCTGGAGCAGTGGTGGTAAAACAGTGCTTGTGTGGTATGTGACACACAATTCAATAAATCAGACAGACCCTGAGACTATGGAACAGGGGGTGAGGTCAAACACAATACAGTGATAACACAGGCAGGGGCATAACTAGAAATCACTGGGGCCCCTGCGAATATTTGAATGCCCCCCCCCCCCCCCATAGATGCCAAATAATCATAATGGACATAAACAAAAGAGAGGGAGCACCGTTTCCAAAAAAGAGTATGCAGCGTGCCCAAGGTCTCTCCCCAGTGCCTCCTGGGAAGTGCAGTCCAGATAAAACAGAAAGGACCGGCACCGCTGTCTTGTATCAAAGCTCATTTAATAGCACCAAAGTGGCAGCAGTGACAGACTGCTGTTTCGGTTTACACCTTTATCAAACTGCTCAAAGCCATAAAAATTGTGACAAGACAAACACCTTTAAATACCCCCTTCCTGTATGGGAGGGGCCCCAGAGCGGACCTGAGAGGGAACTTCAATGGTAATATGCAAATATGCTCATGTTTCATGCACACTGAAAAAAAGTGTAATACCTGAATTAGCTTGTACACCACACCCCCAAGCTGGGATGGATGGATGATCACTTCCAAAAAAGGGAAACACTTTCTCCTCCTGTCCCTCCTCCAGCCAGCCACTCACAGCTGTGCAGGCAGTGCTCTGACAACTTCCAGGTCAACCCGGAAGTAGTCAACACATTATGGTCATTGGAGTGATCAGGTTGCAGTATTACCAAAAGTGGCCACAAGATGGCTCACTAAAGGTCGGTGCGACATTAAAGTTGCACCCTGCAGTAAAAAATGAAAAGTTCAAGATTAAGCCACAAGATGTCAGTGTGTGCAAAAATTCTAATGCAGTCAATAATTCGCATAGACAATGAGTTTAAGTATATTTTAAGTGCGACAAAAACGTCGCATCAAGAATACAAAAAGCAGTGTTGTTCTCCTACCTGGTTCGCTGAGGGTGGACATTAAAAGCAAAATCTGGAAAAAGAGCATAAAATAAACATATGACGTGATTAACTCAGGAGGTTCTGATGTCACTATATACAAAAACTAAGATCATATTCGCGGTTTAAACCACCCACTCCAAAAGTATTCAGTTTCCTGATCCAAAAGGCCTCCTTTTTAAGTAAGGCCTTGTCCCTATCCAAGCCCCTCCAAGTATCCGGGACCCCATCGATTGCCATTATGCGCAATTGTGACACTGCGTGTTTATGCAAATGAAAATGTTGCGCTACCGCCAAAGTGCAATTTGGGTCGCGTATATTCGATTTATGCGACGAGAAACGCTCCTTAAGTCGCTGAGTGGTTTTGCCTACATAGCCAAAACCACATGGGCATTTAATCATATATACGACGTACCGAAAGTTACAATCGTATCGGCCACGTATTTTAAAGGGGACACCCGTTGAGGGATGGCAGAAAGTGTCCCCCCTGATAACATGTCCACACATGTGGCATGATAAACAAGGGTACATGCCCCTTCTGCCCGTGTCCCTAACAGGGCCCCCACTCCTAGTAATTTTGTCCCGAACTGTTGGTGCCCTTTTAAAGGACATCAACGGGGGATATCGTAGTTCTGGAATCGATGGGAATCCTTCACTCAAAATGTGCCAATGTTTGCGAATTGTACGTGCAATCATGTTACTGCAGGTATTATATGTGGATACGAAAGGTAACCTAAGGCTTCTCCTTCTACCTATTCTATCACGTTTCTCAGTTTGGAACGTATTTTCAGGGTAACCCCGGGCCCTAAACTTACTCCTCATTTCTTCCTGTCTCCTCTCCCTGACCTCAGTATCTGTGACAATGTTCGCCACTCTCTTAAGCTGCCCTAGTGGTATACTATCTATGGTGCCGTCGGGGTGGAAACTTCTATAGTGCAACAGGGAGTTCCTATCAGTCTCTTTGACAAATAAATCCGTCTTGAAGTGACCATCTTGCAAAATGACTCGAGTGTCCAAAAAGGAGACACTACTGGGGTCACTATGCGTCGTAAACCGAATATAGGGGCAGGCACTGTGCAGTTGCGATACGAACTCATCCAGGCTCGAACGCGGGCCCCTCCACACGCAAAATATGTCGTCTATAAATCTCCACCAGCACAAAGCGTGCTGGCGGAAAAGACGATTATCATAGACAAATGCCTCCTCATGGAGGGCTATGTATAGATTTGCGTAGGAGGGGGCCACGTTCGAGCCCATTGCCGTGCCCCGCCTCTGCACAAAATACCTGCCCCCAAACGTAAAATAGTTGCACTTGAGTACCACCTCCAACAGTCGCACCAGAAATTTCCTCTGCTCGTGTGAATAGTCAGTGCGGGTCATGATGAACCAGTCAATCACCTCCACACCCCCATCATGCGGGATGGAGGTGTAGAGGCTCTCAACATCTAGTGTAACAAGTAGCATTTCCTCATCGACTTGACCAAGACCTCGTAATTTATCCAAAAACATCCTTGTATCACGAAGACACGATGGTACTTCATGTACAAGAGGCTGGAGCAGGCCATCCAGGAATTTAGCTATTGGTACAAATATTGACCCAATGCCTGAAACAATGGGTCTACCTGGAGGCCTGTCCAGCCTCTTGTGGATTTTAGGAAGGATATAAAGCGTAGGGGTCTTGGGATGTTCTTCCCTGAGGAATTTAAAAAGACCATTATCGATAATGCCTTTTCTCAATGCTTCATTTAATAAATCATCAATTTTTGCCCGAACAATCAACACAGGATCACAATCTATGCTTTCATAAACATCAGAGTCAGATAATTGTCTCAAAACCTCCTCGTTGTACATACTGGTATCCATCACCACCACTGCCCCACCCTTATCTGCGGGGCGGATGGTGATGGACACATTATCCCGTAGGGAAGAAATAGCTCTACGTTGTATTGGTGACAAATTACAATTGACCCCAATTTTACCCCTCTGGAAATCATCCTCGACACATCTAAGGTCATTCTGGACTCTAGAAATAAATGAGTCAATAGTGGGGTGACTTGGTGGAATGAAACCACTAGGGTTTCTCAAACCTATTTCCCGCAACCTGAAACAACCCTCAGGGCCATCTCCAGAAGTTGGGAACTGGGGTATGGAGGCAAAAAAATATTTGAGCTTAATGAGACGAAAAAAACGATAAAGTTCTTGATCCACTTCGAAGAAATTCGGTGAGTTAGTTGGACAAAAGTTCAGTCCCAGTTCCAAAACTTGAATCTCATCAGGTGAAAGACTGTGGGAACTAATGTTCACCACTAATGATGGTGTGCCCTCGGTCTCAGTACTCTCGGGCTCACATTGCGGCCTGGCCTGCCCCTGCCTTGTGGGCTTGCCCTGCGTTGATGTCCATTTTCTCCGCTGGTATCTCCGGCCGCCTCTCCTGCTGCGGCCCCTACGTGGCCGTTTGGGGATCGATCTCTCGAAGCACCCACTGATCATCCATCCATCCCAGCTTGCGGGTGTGGTGTACAAGCTAATTCAGGTATTACACTTTTTTTCAGTGTGCATGAAACATGAGCATATTTGCATATTACCATTGAAGTTCCCTTTCAGGTCCGCTCTGGGGCCCCTCCCATACAGGAAGGGGGTATTTAAAGGTGTTTGTCTTGTCACAATTTTTATGGCTTTGAGCAGTTTGATAAAGGTGTAAACCGAAACAGCAGTCTGTCACTGCTGCCACTTTGGTGCTATTAAAAGAGCTTTGATACAAGACAGCGGTGCCGGTCCTTTCTGTTTTATTTAAATAATCATAATGGGGCAGCGTTTCACTATAAAATAATCGTAATGTAGCAATGTTTCACCAGAAATTAATTGTAAAATGGGCAGCATTTCACCATAAAATAATCGTAAAAAATTTGGGCAGCGTTTCACCATAAAATAATCATGAAATGTGGGCAGCATCTCACCATAAATTAATCGTAAAGTGGGCAGCAGTCACTAGAAAATAATCGTAACATGGGCAGCAGTCACCAGAAAATCATAATATGGGCAGCATTCACCAGAAAATCGTAATGTGGGCAGCATTCACCAGAAAATTGTAATGTGGGCAGCTTTCACCAGAAAATCACAATGTGGGCAGCAGTCACCAGAAAAACGCAATAGGGGCAGCAGTCACCAGAAAAACGCAATAGGGGCAGCAGTGATCAGAAAATAATATGATGTGGGCAGCAGTGACCAGAAAATAATCGTAAAGTGGGCAGCCGTCACCAGAAAATCGCAATGTGTGTGGCGTTCACCAGAAAATCGCAAAATGGGCAGCATTCACCAGAAAATCGCAATGTGGGCAGCATTCTCCAGAAAATTGTACAGTGGGCAGCATTCACCAGAAAATCACACAGTGGGCAGCAGTCACCAGGAAATAGTACAGTGGGCAGAAGTCACTAGAATAAAATGCACCTGTAAAAAAAAACAATTCACCTGGCAGAAGTCTCCGCTCCCGGCCTCTGGCGTGCAGCTCCCCCGACAATCCTCCAGCAACACATCTCCCACGCTGACAGGCAGAGTGCAGGGCTATGGCAAGATGGCGCCCAAAGCCCTGTACTGGAGACACAAATACTCTCCAGTGCAGGGCTTCAGCAGCCATCTTTCCTTAGCCCTGCTCTGCCTCCCGGGAGACTGCGGGCTGGGGGGATGAACTGGTGCGGCATCTATTAGACGCCGCACCCAGTTCCACAGCTGGCTGGGGGGGTCCCACAATCAGGGGGGCGGCAGCGCTCCCTCCGCACACGGCTGGCACCCGGGCCCCCCTGCGGCTGATGGGGTTGCATCCCCAGTAGTTACGCCAGTGAACACAGGCCCTGGAGCAGTGGTGATAGTGCTCTGCTTGTGTGCTGTTATGTAGGCACACAATTCAATATCACTATAAGTGGGCACAGGTGTGGCTCACTGCCAGGTGGCTCTGTCTGACTGTGCACTATTATACAGACTCTGAGACTATGCAACAGTTCAAACACAATACAGTGATAATATCAGATGCCCTGGAGTACTATTGTGCTTGTGTTTAATGTGTCACACAATTATAGTGGGCACTGGGCACAGCTCTGGGTGGGTGCCTGTGGGCTGTGAAGTGTCGCACACACACGCACACAAAAAACAGCACAAGGATGAAGTAGCCCTCAGAAGGGCTGTTGGGGTGATTAAACTGCAATCAGCCAGCGAGGATCCAAATAAACAAGCCTAGATAACGCTTTCCCTATCTCCAGCAAGCACTGTCTCTTTCTCTCACTATTCCAGCCAAAGACAGACTGGAACATGGCAGGCGCTGCTGCATTTTTTAGGGGGCGTGGGGGGGGGGGTCCATGAGGGAGTGCAGGCTGATTGGCTACCATGTGCCTGCTCACTGTGATGTAAGGGATAAAAGTTTAGCCCAATGATGATGTATTTCCATACATCATCATAGCGCCATGTGCTCGCCTCTCACGACAAGCGCGAATACACGATCTTCGCTGAATAGTGCTCGCCGGTGAACTATTCTGGCCATCTCTTCCAGACAATCGGCACCTGGCCCACAAGATCCGCATAAACTGCTGAAGCAGCTCCTATGTACATAGATACCTGCCTGCTGACCAATCATCGCAACGCTGCCAGTGTTCGAACAATAGCAAGAAGATATAAGAAAAAGAATTATGGGAGGAAGGATTGACCTCGTTGCAAGGCTATGCCAGTTATTGATTGGATTCCTTTTGGTAATATTTGTAGTGGTCTTACAGACAAAATTGGTAATATAATTAATAAACACTGGCACGTATTGCGAGGAGGTCTACCTGGGATCCCAGAATTCTGTGAACGACCACTCCTGTCCTACAGGAGAGCTCCCTCTCTGAGGATAGGGTGGTCAAAATTGAGGTAGGCTCGGCTCTTAAGGTTACCAGTGCACTGCCAAATGGCACATACCCGTGTTTGGGGTGCCATTTCTGCAATCACATTCGTAAAGGTGATACATTTACCCATCCTAGCAGTGGCACCAAGTATAAGATCCTAGGTAGATATACTCTTGAATCAAGATTGGTGATTATCTTATTAAGTGCCCCTGTGGCATGGGATATGTACAGACAAAGACAGTTGTTAACCTCTTGAGGACCATGGTGGTAAACCCCCCTAGTGACCAGCCTAATTTTACATTAATTGGCCACTGCAGCTTTAAGGCCAAGCTGCAGGGCCGTATACCTCTGCACACAAGTGATCTCCCCCCCCTTTTCTCCCCACCAACAGAGCTCTCTGTTGGTGAGGTCTGATCGCCCCCCCTGTGTTTATTTTTTTTTATATAAATATTTGTTTGTTTTTTTTTTAAATATTTTTGGACATTTTCTTTTTTTTTTTTTTTTCTAAATCCCCTCCCTCCCCCCAGCCGGCCAATCACGGCGATCGGCTGTCATAGGCTTCTGCCTATGAGAGCCGATCGCTCTCTTGTCCCCCATGGGGACAGCCGTGTCACACGGCTGTCCCCAGTGCAGCGCTGCTGCTGATCGCAGCGCTGCACATGTAAATACACGGCGGTTTCGCCGTGTAACAGTCTCCCGAGCGGCAATCGCCGCTCGGAGACTGAAGGCGGAGCTCGGCTCCGCCCACCAAGCGGGAGATGCGCGCGCATCGTGCGCGCGATCTCCCGTAAACTGCTGCCCCAGGACTTTACGCCAATTGGCGTTAGCTGGTCCTGGGGCTGCCGCCGCGGCCACGCCTACTGGCGTGACGCGGGCGGCAAGCGGTTAAAAAGAGAACTTGAAGTCCAAGGCAGACGTTGTAGGCAGCGCTATGATTGGTGTGATGCAGGATAACGTACACACCCCAGCTACGGAGCAGATGTTGGCACTGTGAAGATTGGTTGGCAGGCAGGTATCTATGTACATAGGAGCTGCTTTGGCAGCTTATGCAGGTGTTGTGGGCCAGGCACTGATTGGCTGGCCAATTTGTTTACACTGTGGGGACATGTGATAGGCGACGCTTTATAGATGCACAGCCGCCTGGTTGGCATAGTGACTACTGATGCCGCTGGAGGCGCACACAACTCTAGTGCTATTCATTAGTGGATGGAGAAGAATGCCCCTTGTTGATTGGCTGGTCTCATTAAGACCCAGAATTTGTTTTTATACTGTTTTTATAAATTTTCAATAAAATATTACCAGTGCTGGTTCTCCCATGAAGCAGGGTGAATCACGTGCTTTAGGCAGCACCAATTACACGGCAGAAAGCTGGCAAGTGTACTATGTACACACATTAGGCTGCCTGCAGGCAGCTATTAGTAGAGAAGCCAGAGCTGCATGCTGCCACCACCCCCTGAAGGAGAACAAGATCATTGGGTCAAGGCAGCTGTGCTGTGAGGAGGGAAGACCTGCGAGGAGAGTGAACAGAGCGAGCCATCCCGGGTGTCAGTGTGTAGCAGGGGTGACAACCGACGCCCGTGCAGCTGCTGTGCCCCTGCTAGCATTTGCCTGCGCAGAGTATAGCGCACAGCTGGAACACATGCTGCTATCTCACCTACTTCCCGGAGTCTAGAGATTTTAGACTTCCTGTCACCGCTCAGCTCTCCCCCTGGTGGTGGCATCTCTTCCTGCACTCGCGTAATCATGTGATGCAGGGAGGTGTGAATGGTGGTAGGGAAGAGCTGAGTGGTGACAGGAAATCTGAAATCGGTGAACTCCGCATCTGTACCAGGCTACCTATACTGGGGCAACTATTCCAGGCTACCTATGCTGGGGGCAGTTATTCCAGGATACCTATACTGGGGACACCTATACTTGTCTACCTATACTTGGCTACCTAAACCTTGCTTCCTATACTGGGGGCACCTATACTTTTCTACCTATACTGGGGGCACCTATACCTGGCTATCTATACTGGGGGCACCTATATCTGGCTTCCTATACAGGAGGCACCTATGCCTGGGTACCTAACTACCTATACTGAGGGTTTTTGGGGGGGCTGCACCATGGCTGTAAAGTGCAATGCAAATTGTTGGTTGCTGTGCAATCATTCCAAATTGGTGTGTGTTGGGGGTGGGGAGTGGGGGGGTATCCTTATTAGTTTGCCTCAGGCAGCAAAAAGTCTAGAACCGGCCGTGAATATTACTTTTTATGAAGATGGTGTGGTTGCAGTGAGCTGCAGCGGCAGGAGAGTGGCGTGACTGGCTGTTGCGTCAGGAGCGTGCAGCAGGCTAATTGAAATCTACACACTGGTAGGAATAACAGGTGGCAAACACAGTGTAGATTTCAATTAGCATGGTCCAGAACTGGTTAAGGACATTACATTTTTCACCTCCTGACAGCCATGCAGCCCTCCTGCACTACCGGTACTTTATCAAATTCCTCCACTGTAAGTAAAAGCAAGGCCGCCCAATTTCTCAGGTGAACAGTATGCTTCCCAGTGACTTTCAAGGAGACTCGAGTCATAGAATATGATTACACCCCACAGGACTTCAGTACCCACACAGGGGGTTAGATACTCGTCTTCTAGTTCTAATACGGATGCACGCGCACTTGTGATATCCCCCGCAGCAGTGTTATTACTCCTTCTCCTACTCCTTTTCCTCCTGCTCCTACTTCTGACCACCACAGCTTTCCCGAAACCCTGGTTTGGTAACTATGCTGGATTACACTGATTGCTTCCATTGTGCCGCTATGAATATCTTCTCACTCTAGTTTGATTTATTTACCTGCACATGTTCAATAGCATCTCTCATCACAGTGTTCACTGTACAGGAGATTGATTAATTAAAGGGACTCCGAGCAGTGCAGAAACTATGGAAAGATGCATATCATTTTAAAGCTCTCTTTCTCCTCTTTCCAAGGATATATAAACCGCCACCCTACGCTTTTTAGTTTTCGCTATTTTCGCGATTGAAATTGCCGCGGCCGTGATTTCAATCGCGAAAATAAAGAAAACTAAAAGGCGTGGGGCAACAATTTAGGTGTCGCCAGAAAGAGGAGAAAGGGAGCTTTAAAATGATATCCATCTTTCCATAGTTACATTGTATTACACAGGCCGACTTTTTCTGCTGAATGGAGCTGCTGACACTGGGGAAAGTGTCGTCCTGTGTAATACAAGTAACTATGGAAAGATGGATATCATTTTAAAGCGCTCTTTCTCCTCTTTCTGGCGACACCTAAATCATCGCCCTACGCCTTTTAGTTTTCTCTATTTTCGCGATTGAAATTGCGGGCGCGGCAATTTCAATTGCGAAAATAGCGAAAACTAAAAGGCGTAGGGCGGCAGTTTATATATCATTGGAAAGAGGAGAAAGAGAGCTTTAAAATGATATGCATCTTTCCATAGTTTCTGCACTGCTCGGAGTCCCTTTAAGCTGCAGCAGCGCGAGGTAATAATCTCCAGCACACGTTATGCTGCCATAGCATGTGCTGCTAAATTACGCTCTGCTCCAATAGTTTAACGAGCGCTTCATTAAACTTAACAAGCTCTCCACTGAACCTGCCCTGAGCCCCGGCGGGTCCTGTGGCTTCAAAGAACGAGATTCCTGCACTTTGATTAGCCCAGTAGGCTGCCTGTCACATGAATCATTTTGCACTTATACATTATCTTTTGCACAAACTTCAGCATAGGACAATTTCCTAACCAGTGTGCTCTCCTCTAGCTGCATGTGGTTGTTTAGAGGGATTGATTAGTGTACAACAGGAAGGATATGTTGGGCTGCCGCCATCATTTCTTGTGTAGTAGGTATGTTTGCTCATGTTTTTGTGTGGTTTTTGATATTTGTACCAATTGTGATGTATAAATAAAATTGATCAATAATATATAAAGTGCAACAGTTTCTGGGTTTCTTGCTCTACAATTATATTGCACGTTTGCTACTCCCTGGGTTAGCACACTTCCCTAAAAAAACGCATGTGCTGAACTATTCCTGTTCACTTTATTTCCAAATAAAATATTGCGTTGAAGTTCGTGGCTGCCCTAAGGCCTTTTGATATCTCCTGTGGGTTGTTGAAGTCCCTGCTTGTCAGAGTAGACCCCATTTACAGCTCTTAGTTCCTGGTTCAGGTAATAATTAGTGATTTGTGGGCTGTAGTGGAAGAAGGTAGCATTTGGCAGAATTGTATTATTAAATAATTAAAAAAATAGCTAGTAGTAGATTGTGCAGTCCTGTTTGCTCTCAGAAACTAAATTGTTATGTTGCATTTAATTAAATATTTCATGTAAACACTGTGCCTATTAAAAGTATTCTTGTGAGAGAGTAGTGCACGCAGATGATAATTATTTTCACATTTCTTCATTAGTGCAGGCTATCATTATGGTTTTGTCTTACCCATCCTGCTTTAAGCAGTTACCTGCGGAACTCCTTGGTTGGATTATTGAAGGTTAACTTCTCTCAGCACAGGTGATTCATTGGTGCATCTCCTTCCAAATCCAGGAACAGATCATGAATAAAACCGACCTTCCTATGTTCCCCCTCTTCCAGAAAAACTAAAAGTCTTTTCATACACAATAACTAGTTGTCAGATAGTAGGTGACAAGCAGTAATAGACAATAGCAGTAGGTAGCTTTTAAACGTATTCTCAATCAATATTGCAGTATATATATCCCATATGCAGACAAAACACCTAGGAATAAAAAAAAGCCTCTATGGATAAATGGAAAGGTTAGAGATAAAATTTAGTGGAAAAATAATGCATATAAGGTCCTAAAACAGGAGGGGACTGAGGCTGCATTAAGCAATTATAAGGAGTGCAATAAAAGTTGTAAAAAAGAAATTAGGCTGGCAAAGATTGAAGCTGAAAATCAAATCGCTAGGAATATCAAATCTAACCCAAAGAAGTTTTACAAGTACATCAGCTCTAAAAAAAAAAAGAAAGGTTGACTGTATTGGACTCCTAAAGGATGAGGGTGGGAACTCAATGGTGGATGACCAAGGTAAGGTGGAGTTATTAAATGCTTTCTTTGCTTCTGTCTTCACAAGGGAAACATCACTGTTGCAAATTACAGATGCAGAAGAGTCTCAATCTTCCAAATGTAATATTAAATACTTAACGCAGGAAGAAGTAAAGGCAAGACTAAATAAATTAAAAATAGACAAGGCACCTGACCCGGATGGCATGCATTCTCGGGTCCTAAGGGAATTAAGTTCAGTTATAGATAAACCCCTTTATCTTATCTTTTGTGACTCTCTTTCAACTGGCAGAGTCCCAGTGGATTGGCGTACAGCCCACGTTTTCCCACTATTTAAGAAGGGCAAAAAATCAGATCCAGGAAATTATAGACCTGTAAGCTTAACATCAGTTGTATGCAAACTATTTGAGGGGTTACTAAGAGATACTATACATTACTTCATAGTAGAAAATAATCTTATTTCTCAGCATCAACATGGGTTTACTAAAGACAGGTCCTGTTTGACTAACATGCTCAGCTTTTATGAGGTAGTGAATGCTAATATGGATATTGGGAATGCTGTAGATGTGATATACTTGGACTTTGCAAAGGCCTTCGACACTGTTCCCCACAAAAGTCTGGTGCAAAAGTTGAGGATGCAAGGACTGGGGAAGAGTCTGTGTGCATGGATAGGGAATTGGCTAATGGACAGAAAACAAAGAGTTGTGGTCAATGGATCGTACTCAAAATGGGAGACTGTTAGCAGTGGGGTCCCACAGGGGTCTGTACTGGGTCCAGTGCTCTTCAATGTATTTATTAATGACCTAGTAGATGCAGTAGTGAGCAATGTTGCTATTTTTGCAGATGATACAAAATTGTGCAGAATCATCAACTCTCAGGAAGATAGTGTCATATTGCAACAGGATCTGGATAGGATGGCTATATGGGCACATAAATGGCAGATGAAATTCAATGTTGAAAAATGTAAAGTCATGCATTTTGGTCGTACCAATGGTCTAGCACCATACAAAATAAATGGGATACAGTTGGGGACATCAAACTTGGAAAAGGTCTTAGGAGTACTCATCGACAACAAGGTAAATAATCGTACTCAATGCCAAGCCGTTGCAGCTAAAGCTAACAAAATTTTGGGATGCATTAAAAGGGAAATAAAAACTCAAGATGCTAGCATAATATTGCCCGTTTAACTCTCTAGTAAGGCCACATCTGGAATATGGAGTTCAGTTCTAGGCACCACATTACAAAAAAGATATTGCAGTTTTAGAGCAGGTGCAGAGACTAGCAACAAAATTGATAGGTGGGATGGAAGGTCTCACTTACCAAGAAAGGTTAGATAAACTGGGTTTATTTAGTCTAGAGAAAAGACGCCTTAGAGGAGATCTAATTAACATGTATAAATACATCAAAGGGCAATATAATAGCTTGGCGGATGAGCTTTTTGTCCCTAGGCCTTCTCAAAGCGTACGAGAGAGAACGGCGCCGGAGACTTGGGCGCAGGATTCAGCCGGTATATGGCTGATCCTGCTGCTGCACAACTCCGGGCCGTGTTAATTACTATTCCCCCTCCAGGCCGCCATGGATAGTGGGGGAATGAAATAATTCGGCTTCCAGCGATTGCCGTGCTCGTTCTCAAAGGACTAGAGGACATGATCTGCGCATGGAGGAAAAACGTTTTAGAAATTTATTTAGGAAAGGGTTCTTTACAGTAAGAGTGATTAAGATGTGGAATGCATTGCCACAGAAAGTCGTTATGGCAAACTCTATACCTGCATTTAAAGGGGGCTTAGATGCTTTCCTTGCGTTGAAAGACATCCATGGCTACAATTACTAGGTAATGCCTAATGATGTTGATCCAGGGATTTTATCTGATTGCCATCTGGAGTCGGGAAGGAATTTTTCCCTTTGGGGGCTAATTGGACCATGCCTTGTAAGGGTTTTTTCGCCTTCCTCTGGATCAACAGGGATATGTGAGGGAGCAGGCTGGAGTTGTACTTTGTACTGGTTGAACTCGATGGACGTATGTCTTTTTTCAACTAAAATAACTATGTAACTATGTAACTATGTCCAACCTTTCTTGATAAGTGAGATCTTCCATCCATCTGATTAATTTAGTTGCCCATCTTTGTACCTGTTGTATAGTGTGGTGCCCAAAACTGTATCCCATGCTCCGGATGTGGCCTCACAAGTGATTTATACAGAGGGAGTAGCATACTAGAATCTTGAGATATTATTTCCCATTTATGCATCCCAATATTTTAGCGTTAGCTACCTCTGCTTGGCATTGTATACGATTACTTAACTTATCAACAGTATTCTTAAGTCCTGCTCCAAGTCTGATGTTCCCAGTTGTTTGCCATTTCTTTTATATGATGATCTACCATTGGTTTGTCCAAAGTGCATAACTTCACATTTATCAACATTTAAATGTAATCTGCCATATGCCTGCCCATATGGCCATGTTGTCAAGATCCTGGTGTAATATGTCATAATTTGTCTAAATGTTGATAGTTCTGCATAATTTTGCATCATCTGCAAAGCTGGTTACAATACTTTTTATTCCGTCTACTAAATCAATAATAATTACAATTGAAAAGAATTGGACCATGTTCTGACCCCTGCAGTATGCCACTGCTAACAGTTTTCCATTTTGAGTATTTAAAGTAATTCGGTTTTAGGCCTCTTCCACAGTGGGACGTTAAAGTCGCACGTTATAAAAAATTATAACGCAGACTAACACACAGCAATACAAAGTATTTGCGACATTCACAGGGCACACGTTGCGTTGTGTGTAACGTGTAGCAATATTTAGAAAGTGCTGCATGCTGTGCGTTTAGCAATATCTTTGCTGCATTATGTGTGTTGCACATGCTCAGTAATTTTTTTTTTTTAAAGTAACGCATGCGCCGTTTTCGTTCCACCAGTATGCGACGAAAACAGCGCACCAAGAGACACATAAAGCAGTGTAAAATAACGTCCAATTTCATAACCTACATGCGCTGCGTTAGGGGCACGTTGTGCGTCTTTAACGTCGCATCAAACGCAACATCCCACTGTGAAAGAGGCCTAAGAGTGCTTTGCAAGACAAGCAAACATTTGTATGAAATTTTGACTTGATAAGCAAGCAACGCCTTGGTATCAGGGGCGTAGGAATAGACCCTGCAGCCCCTGCAGTTGCAGGGGGGCCCCTAGCAAGTCAGGGGCCCGGAGGAGGAAAGGCTGTCACCACCGGCGTACCTACCGGGGATGCGACTCTCTCAGCCGCAGGGGGGCCCGGCCGCCCGGGGCTGCTCTGGGGCCCGCTCACTGTGCGTGGGGGAAGCGCTGCTCTGGACCCCCCAGCAAGGTGCTCAACTGGCCGCAGCGTCTAATAGACGCTGCGCCAGTTCATTCCCCGCAGCCCCGCTCCACCAGCAGCCTGCATAGTCTCCGGCAGGCAGAGCAGGGCTACGGCAAGATGGCCGCCGAAGAAGCCCTACACTGGAGACTATTTGTATCTCTAGTACAGGGCTTCGGCAGCCATCTTGCCGTAGCCCTGCACTCTGCCTGTCAGCGCGGGAGATGTGCTGCAGGAGAACTCGGGGAGCTGCGAGCCAGATGCCGGGAGAGGAGAAGACTTCTGTCAGGTAAGTGAATTGGTTTTTTTTCACAGGTGCATTTTTTTTTTCTAGAGTCTGCTGCCTACATTGTGATTTTCTGGTGTCTGCTGCCTACATTGTGATTTTCTGGTCACTGCTGCCCACATTGTGATTTTCAGGTGTCTGCTGCCCACATTATGATTTTCTGGTCACTGCTGCCCACATTGTGATTTTCAGGTGTCTGCTGCCCACATTGCGATTTTCTGGTGTCTGCTGCCTACATTGTGATTTTCTGGTCACTGCTGCCTACATTGTGATTTTCAGGTGTCTGCTGCCCACATTATGATTTTCTGGTCACTGCTGCCCACATTGTGATTTTCAGGTGTCTGCTGCCCACATTGCGATTTTCTGGTGACTGCTGCCTACATTGTGATTTTCTGGTCACTGCTGCCCACATTGTGATTTTCAGGTGTCTGCTGCCTACATTGTGATTTTCTGGTGTCTGCTGCCCACATTGCGATTTTCTGGTGACTGCTGCCTACATTATGATTTTCTGGTCACTGCTGCCCACATTGTGATTTTCAGGTGTCTGCTGCCCACATTGCGATTTTCTGGTGACTGCTGCCCACATTATGATTTTCTGGTGTCTGCTGCCCACATTACGATTTTCTGGTCACTGCTGCCCACATTGCGATTTTCTGGTGTCTGCTGCCCACATTGCGATTTTCTGGTGTCTGCTGCCCACATTACGATTTTCTGGTGACTGCTGCCCACATTACGATTTTCTGGTCACTGCTGCCCACATTGCGATTTTCTGGTCACTGCTGCCCACATTGCGATTTTCTGGTCACTGCTGCCCACATTGCGATTTTCTGGTGTCTGCTGCCCACATTGTGATTTTCAGGTGTCTGCTGCCCACATTATGATTTTCTGGTCACTGCTGCCCACATTGTGATTTTCAGGTGTCTGCTGCCCACATTGCGATTTTCTGGTGTCTGCTGCCCACATTATGATTTTCTGGTGTCTGCTGCCCACATTACGATTTTCTGGTCACTGCTGCCCACATTACGATTTTCTGGTGTCTGCTGCCCACATTGCGATTTTCTGGTGTCTGCTGCCCACATTACGATTTTCTGGTCACTGCTGCCCACATTGCGATTTTCTGGTCACTGCTGCCCACATTGCGATTTTCTGGTGTCTGCTGCCCACATTGCGATTTTCTGGTGTCTGCTGCCCACATTACGATTTTCTGGTCACTGCTGCCCACATTGCGATTTTCTGGTGTCTGCTGCCCACATTGCGATTTTCTGGTGTCTGCTGCCCACATTACGATTTTCTGGTCACTGCTGCCCACATTGCGATTTTCTGGTCACTGCTGCCCACATTGCGATTTTCTGGTGTCTGCTGCCCACATTATGATTTTCTGGTGTCTGCTGCCCACATTACGATTTTCAGGTGTCTGCTGCCCACATTACGATTTTCAGGTGTCTGCTGCCCACATTAGGATTTTCAGGTGTCTGCTGCCCACATTAGGATTTTCTGGTGTCTGCTGCCCACATTGCGATTTTCTGGTGTCTGCTGCCCACATTGCGATTTTCTGGTGTCTGCTGCCCACATTACGATTTTCAGGTGTCTGCTGCCCACATTGTGATTTTCAGGTGTCTGCTGCCCACATTACGATTTTCTGGTCACTGCTGCCCACATTGCGATTTTCTGGTCACTGCTGCCCACATTGCGATTTTCAGGTGTCTGCTGCCCTCATTACGATTTTCAGGTGTCTGCTGCCCACATTACGATTTTCAGGTGTCTGCTGCCCACATTACGATTTTCAGGTGTCTGCTGCCCACATTACGATTTTCAGGTGTCTGCTGCCCACATTGCGATTTTCAGGTGTCTGCTGCCCACATTGCGATTTTCTGGTGTCTGCTGCCCACATTACGATTTTCTGGTGTATGCTGCCCACATTAGGATTTTCTGGTGACTGCTGCCCACATTGCGATTTTCTGGTGACTGCTGCCCACATTGCGATTTTCTGGTGACTGCTGCCCACATTGCGATTTTTCTGGTGACTGCTGCCCACATAAGGATTTTCTGGTGACTGCTGCCCACATTAGGATTTTCTGGTGTCTGCTGCCCACATTACGACATTCTGGTGACTGACTGCTGCCCACATTAGGATTTTCTGGTGACTGCTGCCCACATTACGATATTCTGGTGACTGCTGCCCACATTAGGATTTTCTGGTGACTGATGCCCACATTGCAATTTTCTGGTGACTGCTGCCCACATGGCGATTTTCTGGTGACTGCTGCCCACATTGCGATTTTCTGGTGAACTCTGCCCACATTACGATTTTCTGGCCCACATTACGATTTTCTGGTGAACACTGCCCACGTTACGATTGTCTGGTGAATGCTGTCCACGTTACGATTTTCTGGTGAACGCTGCCCACATTACGATTTTCTGGCCCACATTACGATTTTCTGGTGAACACTGCCCAAGTTACGATTGTCTGGTGAATGCTGTCCATGTTACAATTTTCTGGTGAACGCTGCCCACATTACGATTTTCTGGCCCACATTACGATTTTCTGGTGAACACTGCCCAAGTTACGATTGTCTGGTGAATGCTGTCCTTGTTACAATTTTCTGGTGAACTCTGCCCACATTACGATTTTCTGTCCCACATTACGATATTCTGGGGAACGCTGCCCACATTACGATTGTCTGGTGAATGCTGCCCACGTTACAATTTTCTGGTGACTGCTGCTCACGTTACTATTTTCTGGTGACTGGTGCCCACATTACGATTTTCTGGTGAACTCTGCCCACATTATGATTTTCTAAAGGCCCACATTACGATTTTCTGGTGAACTCTGCCCACATTACGATTTTCTGGCCCACATTACGATTGTCTGGTAAAATGCTGCCCACTTTACAATTAATTTACAGTGAAATGCTGCCCCATTACGATTATTTGGCACCTATGGGGGGGGGGGGCCCCATCCAAATATTCGCAGGGGGGCCCAGTGATTTCTAGTTACGCCCCTGCTTGGTATACAAGCAAATCAAATGTATATGTGCATTGCATTATCACAACTGACTCAATTATCCTTCTTTCTTTTTTGTTGCAGGATTGTATTTTGTCAGGATTGTAATCTGAGTGTAGGGACTGCTCAATGTCACATTTCCGTGAAATCTTTAAAAGTAGGCAAAGAAGAAGGCCAAGAAATTGCCATTGCATAAGTTCTTTGTTAAAGCCCAAGAAAAAAGAAGGTTGGGGTGAGCCTAGAGATAGCAATGATTCTGTTAGTTATAGTGAAAGTATTTTTTTCCCCCATTTTCATGTTATACAATACAGTACTTTATTTAAAATAATTTTCTAGAAATGTTTTTGGATTGTAGAACGAATCATCTGAGTTTCCGGACCAAACAAGCATGTTTCTGGGAAAAATTATGCTCACAAACCAAGGTTCCACTGTATGTGATTATACTAAAATTCAATACATTATACCTGTTTAAAGGGGGAAAAAACATTCTCCAGGTTGCCACACAGTGCTGGGAGTTGTAAATGGCATCTGCGTGCATTCTGTTCACCTTAGCTGCAGGCCACTTGCCAGCTCTAGTTGGCCGGGACTAACCTTTGATTCCTTCTCTTCTTTTACAAACAGGCATAACAGCTTGTAGGCAACACAGATAAAGAGTAGGTATATGTAATTAATATATGTAGCTTCAAATGCGTCTCCTGCACAGGCTCATCCAGCAACATCAGATGCAGACAAAGCAGATCGATGCCATAAAAGGGCTGGTGTGGGGTCAATAGTCCTTACTGAGCACATCTAGATGAGTCATTAGAAGGGAGTAACTATCATTGTTTCAGTTATGATGGTGGAGGTTTTATGGCATGCCTAGTCACATGTGCTTATGTTTTATTTCTGTTTTTTTTTTATTTTTATTATAATTGACCTATAATAAAGTGTTAGAAAGATTTGTTTTCCTGTCCTTGACAATTTTTAATCCCATATGCAGAAAAGTCCTAATTTTAAAATCCTCTAACATGCATAAAGGTTTACCTGGATTCAATTGGTTGCTGTTAGACAGACTCCTTATTACTCTTAAAGAGAACCTGAACTGAAAATAAAAAGTCAAAATAACCATACACAGGTCATACTTAAAACCTCCTGTGTAGTCTACTCCTCAATCTCTTTCTCCTCTCATGTGTCCCACTTGTACACTGTGATCATTGAAACTGTAATATCACCCATTTGAGCCATAGGGACACATGGACATTACCTTGCACATTCAGTTGTAACTGACAACTGCTGATATTTAACTGGCAGCAACTGTTATAGTTCAGTTCTGATAAAATCTTGTCAGAACTGGAAGGGATCACTGTAAGAAGAAAATGGTGAGCTTCTGAGAGGAACTGACGGTGAGGTTAGTATGTAATATTCATTTGCAGCTACGTCATGTGTTTATTTTAAATAATTTTACTCGCTTCAGGTTCGCTTTAAGAAATAATATAAAAATATTACTCCTTGGCTAGTTAACTGAAAAAACAATGCCTGTAAATTAACAAATTTGGATCCTTTAATGATTTTTTACTTGACCAGATGTCTGCCCTCTTGAGCAGACTTTGTGAATGTTTCCAGTGAAATCACATGCAGGGCTTGGCCCCACCACAACAGAGTGGATCCAGGGTGCCTACACTTGGACATTCAGGTATTGATTTTTCCAGCCATTTCAATCACTTTAAAGCACAGTTCCCCAACCCTGTCCTCAAGGCCCACCAACAGTGCATGTTTTGCAGAAAACCACACACATTCACAGGTGAGGTAATTAGTGTCTCAACAGAGCTGATAACCTACCTCTGTGGATTTCCACAAAACATGCACTGTTGGTGGGCCTTGAGGACAGGGTTGGGGAACTGTGCTTTAAAGGAATCTGACTGTCATCTATTGCCCCCACCATATCCAACTGATTCCCCTTCAATCGATTTTGGGCAAATTATCAATTGAAGGTGTGATTGGATACATAGGAAAATTTCCAAGCAAACAGGTGGGGAATCAATGTCCACATAGCGTTGCACTAAATCAAGTTTGACCAATACTTTCTGCTGAAATGTACTGAGATTGAGTGTGAAGTGCGGTGTAGGAATCGATTACCATCTGATCAATTAGCTTGGCATATTGGGCTCTAATCGATCTGTGTATGCCTAGCCAAGCGACAGAGAAAAGAAAATTGTTAACTTTTATTTTGTATGAATATTTTGAACTGGAGCAAAGTAATATTTTAATTTCTGCAGAATGCCCTCACTTGCTTTTTTTCATACAAGCTAGTCAAGCCACACCCTGAGGAAGCCCATTGGCCGAAACATGAAAGTGGGAGGAGTCACAGGGGGCCAGCCTGGCCCACCACTATCACTGCACGCTAGCCGGAGCTGATCCCCATGGCCACGCTGACATACTGTAGTTTACAGGCACGGGTAGAACGCAAAGCTGCACACCGCTGCCATCTGACGGGAATTTGCCTGACACTTCTCAGTGAGTAATTGTGCACGCTGTGAACTCTTGACACCCAGGCGGGACATAGTGTTTAGGGATTGGCGACTCCTCAAGCAAGGAGTATGATGTCATCAATCCACATTGCTGGACTCGGTTCATGCTATGCATTATTATAGTTGTTTATTTGCTACTTGAACTGGCTATCCCTTGCTGACATGCTTTTTGCCTAAGTCAAGCTTACTATGTTTACGTGGCTGTCTGCATGGGCTTTGTAACTTACATCTATGGAACTCTGCATGGAATAACAACTGTTTCTGTGCTAGCCTGAGTAAATTGGTGCTATTTTGCCAGCAAATGGAACTAATGCAATGATTCATAAGCGATTTAAGGATATCCAGTTTTCTGATGTAGCTGTTTCTTTGCAGCATGCACAGAGCTCTATATATGCATACAGGTCCTTCTAAAAAAAATTAGCATATTGTGATAAAGTTCATTATTTTCTGTAATGTACTAATAAACATTAGACTTTCATATATTTTGGATTCATTACACACAACTGAAGTAGTTCAAGCCTTTTATTGTTTTAATATTGATGATTTTGGCATACAGCTCATGAAAACCCAAAATTCCTATCTCAAAAAATTAGCATATTTCACCCGACCAATAAAAGAAAAGTGTTTTTAAAAAAAAAAAAGGCAACCTTCAAATAATTATGTTCAGTTATGCACTCAATACTTGGTCGGGAATCCTTTTGCAGAAATGACTGCTTCAATACGGCGTGGCATGGAGGCAATCAGCCTGTGGCACTGCTCAGGTGTTATGGAGCCCAGGATGCTTCAATAGTGGCCTTAAGCTCATCCAGAGTGTTGGGTCTTGCGTCTCTCAACTTTCTCTTCACAATATCCCACAGATTCTCTATGGGGTTCAGGTCAGGAGAGTTGGCAGGCCAATTGAGCACAGTAATACCATGGTCAGTAAACCATTTACCAGTGGTTTTGGCACTGTGAGCAGGTACCAGGTCGTGCTGAAAAATGAAATCCTCATCTCCATAAAGCTTTTCAGCAGATGGAAGCATGAAGTGCTCCAAAATCTCCTGATAGCTAGCTGCATTGAACCTGCCCTTGATAAAACACAGTGGACCAACACCAGCAGCTGACATGGCACCCCAGACCATCACTGACTGTGGGTACTTGACACTGGACTTCAGGTATTTTGGCATTTCCCTCTGCCCAGTCTTCCTCCAGACTCTGGCACCCTGATTTCCGAATGACATGCAAAGGTTGCTTTCATCCGAAAAAAATACTTTGGACCACTGAGCAACAGTCCAGTGCTGCTTCTCTGTAGCCCACGCTTCTGCCGCTGTTTCTGGTTCAAAAGTGGCTTGACCTGGGGAATGCGGCACCTGTAGCCCATTTCCTGCACACACCTGTACACGGTGACTCTGGATGTTTCTACTCCAGACTCAGTCCACTGCTTCCACAGGTCCCCCAAGGTCTGGAATTGGTCCTTCTCCACAATCTTCCTCAGGGTCCGGTCACCTCTTCTCGTTGTGCAGCGTTTTCTGCCACACCTTTTCCTTCCCACAGACTTCCCACTGAGGTGCCTTGATACAGCACTCTGGGAACAGCCCATTCGTTCAGAAATTTCTGTGTCTTACCCTCTGGCTTGAGGGTGTCATTGATGGCCTTCTGGACAGCAGTCAGGTCGGCAGTCTTACCCATGATTGCGGTTTTGAGTAATGAACCAGGCTGGGAGTTTTTAAAAGCCTCAGGAATCTTTTGCAGGTGTTTAGAGTTAATTAGTTGATTCAGATGATTAGGTTAATAGCTCGTTTAGAGAACCTTTTCATGATATGCTAATTTTTTGAGATAGGAATTTTGGGCTTTCATGAGCTGTATGCCAAAATCATCAATATTAAAACAATAAAAGGCTTGAACTACTTCAGTTGTGTGTAATGAATCTAAATTATATGAAAGTCTAATGTTTATCAGCACATTACAGAAAATAATGAACTTTATCACAATATGCTATCTGAGGGTAGGTCTGCGGGCAATCTGATGGTGTGGGACAGGTGATTGACAGGTGATTACAGGGGAGGATAGATGTATACAGTACCAGGGGGGAGGGGGTGTGCGGAGGATCTGAGAGTGTAGGGGGGTGATCAGGAGCCCCCAGGGGGCAGTTTAGGACCTAATAGAAAAAATAGTGTTGACAGATAGTGACAGGGAGTGATTGAGGGGTGATTAGGGGAGTGAATGGGTGTAAACAGGAGTCTGAGGGGGCGGGGGTCTGAGGGGTGCTGTGGGTGATCAGAGGGAAGGGGGGGGCAGATCAGTGTGCTTGGGTGCTTACCTGGGGGGCTGCAGCCTGCCCTGGTAGTCCCTTGATCACTGGGACCACCAGGGCAGGAGGCAGCCTGTATAATGCGCTTTGTATACATTACAAAGCGTATTATACACTTTGTTTGCGGCGATCCGGATGCTAGTAGCCCGCCGGCGCTTCCGAACGGCTGGCGGGTTACTGTGCAAGGTGGGTGGAGCCTGTCGCCGACGCCTGATCGCGTGACTTGATTGGCGCATAACCACGCCCACTGCCGCCACAGCCGATGGGTGTATAGCGGTCGTTTGGGCCTAGCCCTTGCCGCCGCCCATCGGCTGTGGGCGGTCGGCAAGTGGTTAAGAAGGGGCTTGAGGATTCCTTCTTTTAGAGGGGTAGGAAACCTCCATGCTTGCAGAGAGCAATTTACTATCTTGTGAAATGCTGGACCAAACAGGTCAGGGCATTTCAGCATATGTTTAATTGGTCCAGGATCCAGGTCGCAGGTTGTCTGGCGGAGGTGACGGAGGATGTCTGAGATCTCTTCCTCACTAATGCTTTTGAAGTTAGTCCAGGGTGTTAGGTTGTTCTTGCAACTATTTACAGGAGTTGAATAAGTCTTAGGTGCTGCGGACTGAATGAGAGACCGAATAGAGGACACTTTGTCAGAAAAGTAGCAAGCACATTTTTCACATAGCTCCTGTGAGGGATTTATAGTAGGATTTTGACAGGATGGGTTACAGAGGCTATCAACTGTGCGGAATAATTGGGCTGGCCTTGTTGGCGGCCTTTGCAATCTCCTGTGATAGGTAGGAGGATTTTTTCTTGGTGATCGCATTTTGGTAGCTTCCCAGGTGAGAGACAAGGATGTGTTTATCTTTTGAAATCTGAGATTTCCACCATATTCTTTCTAGTCTGTGCACTTCTTTCTTTAGGTCCTTTAGTGAGCTATCAAACCACCGTGCGTGGTGAAGTGGTGTAGACCGTTTAATGCGTACTGGAGCAAGGTCATTAAAAGCAGATGACACAGCATGGTTGTACATCAGGATCATGGAGTCTGGGTCAGAGCAATGATTGGTTAGTCTGTCAAAGTTGAGGATATTCTGAATGTGCAGGGGTGAGACATCTTTCAAAGTGTGGTATTTTATGAGGAGTTCTTTCCCTCTGTGTTTTATCGCTGGTGCTGTCAGAGAGAAGTGGATGGTGTGGTGGTCTGACCATACTACTGGGTTTATTTCCGTGTGTGATATTAAAAGTCCGTAATGGAATATAAGATCTAGGGTGTGCCCTTTCTTGTGGGTGGGGAAGTTGACAGCCAGAGAGAAACCCAGTTCAGTAGTAGTTGACTTCCTAGGTGTGAGTTGTGATCATCCACCCATGCATTTAAAATCTCCCAGGATGATCCATCTAGGGTGTTCCACTGTTAGGCAGGATAAGAGTTCAGAGATTTCCTTAAGAAAGGCTGAGCCATTACCTGGAGGGTGGTATATGAGCAATATGTTGATGTTTTTCACAGCTGAGAGTTGGGCCGCCAGGCATTCAAAGGATTCAGTGAGGCCTTTTGCCAGGGACCTTATGTTCAAAGAGGATCTGAAGCACATGGCAACCCCCCTCCTTTGCGGTCTTGCCTCTCACAGTGCAAGATTGAATAATTAACTGGCACAGTCGCTTCAAGAGTGGGGCCTGCATGTTTCCCAAGCTAGGTCTCTGTCAAAAAGGTCAAATCAGAGAGCTCTATTAGGTCATGCATAGTTGCTGTTTTATTATTTATTGATCTGGCATTGCAAAGTGTGGCTGTGATGGAGCTTTCCTGGGGACAGCTATGTTTTTTACAGTTCACTGTCAAAGCTGTTGTTTGTTTTTAGACCCACTGCCTCTCTGCCCCCTCCTGCTTTCCTGAGTATCCCAAAGGATTTTAAGAGACAAGCTAGTGAGTTGTTCATTTGTAATTGTTTCTTGGGAGGGCAGGCAGAGAGAAGATCCTTTGATGAGTATTTGTATGTTGACATTAAGCCCCATCTACATAATACGATTCTTTGTGCGATTCGATTACGATTCTATTTACGATCCGATTAAATCCAACATGTCCGATCGGGATTCGATTCAGTTCAATTTGCCATTGTTTTCGCACAAAGAATCGTATCGTGCAGATTGGGCTTAAGAGACAATAGACTTGTTTAGATAGCTTTTACTTTTGGAATCATGCTGAGCTCAAAGAGGATCTGTGCAAAATGCTTTCTTTCTACACAGAGTTGGATCATAGATTTATTTTAAGTAAAGTTCTTTGTTTCAGCGTTAGATGATAAATGATAAAATATATGTGGAAAATAGTCACTTGGTGCATATGCCTTGGATAATGGGTAAAGGATTACTCACAGGGTGGAGAGAGGGCAATCACAGAGGTTGAAGGTCTTGTTTCAGGTCAGCTATTAGAAGGCTTGGTGTGTTCAGCAATGGTAGGCTTCATGGTAGATTTCAATCCAGTTTAAATCTCTGACATCCAAAGTAGTCCAAATGTTCTGGTTGGTTGTAGTTGTATCCTTAGCCATGGTGGGTGGGATTCCTCTGTATTTTGGGTCCAGTTTCAGCACAAATAGGTTTAAAGGTGTAGAAATCTGAGACAAGGTCTGGAGCAGCTTAAGAGAGTTGCATCCCACCTGGGCATGCTCAGACAATCCTGTGTCTGTGCACCAAGGGGGGTACACACGCACTACGGCCGCCAACGACGAGTCTGTCAGACCCTCCCGCCGGGGGGAATTTCAGCCAACAGTAGTGCGTATGTACACGCTGTCGGCGGACTGATAAGGCTGTTTCTGAACGATCCACTCAGCGGATCGTTCAGAAACAGCTTCATCAGTCCGCCAACAGTGTGTACACATGCGCTACTTTGGCTGAAAGACCGCCAAAAATGTAATTGCATCAGTGGCAAGTTGGTCTTAGGATCATGAAAATCAAATGTTGCCAGTGGAAAAGGGGGCCTAAATAGCACTGCAAATAAGCACAGCTCTGTTTAGTGTAACAACATTAGATCCCTCCATATATTCTCAATTGGATTCAAGTCAGGACTCCAAAACGTTAATGTTGTTGTCTGCTAACCATTTCTTCACCACTTTTGCTGTGTGTTTTGGTCATTGTCATGCTGAAATATCCACTGGTGCCAAGGTCAAGTTTCTCTGCAGAATGCCTTATGTTGTCGTTGAGAATCCTCATGTATTGCTCTTTTTTTCATGGTGCCCTTTAAGCCCCATTCACACCTAAAAACGAAAATGCAAACGCAAGTGTTTTGTGTGCCTTTTTTGGGTGTGTGGTGTGTTTTTAGACACGCGTCTTGTAAGCCTTTTTTGTGGGGCGTTTTGTGTTTTTCTGGTATGTTTTGGCTGAATTTAAAGTGCCCTTGTTCTAAATAATTGAAATTAACATAATTATTTAATGAGTGTAATGGGCAGGATATACAAGGGTAATGTTTCCTGCAATGCTTTGTGGGTTGTAGAGAGGAGTATAGGGATTGAGGAAGAGTTGGTTGTGCTTTTGTGTGTTGTTGGCTTGATGAGGAGAAGGTCCAGGCCTCGTCAGTACTGGGTGCATCCCATGAATGTGACCAGAGATTGGAAAGGAGAATTCCAGTCGATTTACCAGGATTTGCGTGCTCATCCCGAGAAATTCTTTGCATATAGAATGATGTCTATAGACAGGTGAGTTTCAATGTTTTTTTACATTTATTTCTGTAATACCATGTGTAAGGTTGTGTCCCTTCACAGCCATTTTACCTTCATATATGTGTTTTTACTCAAATGTCACTATATCTGACTCCAATGTCCTTAGCAACAGCTATAGGCAAACAATTTGCGCCCTCTATACCCAAACTTCTAAGTATGTGTAAGGCACATTTATCAACCATTTCAACAATGCATCATCCTGCAGTTGTTTATCTTATCTATTAACAAAGATCAAACAAGGTTTTTTTTTTTAATTTTGTCAATAACTGGCCCAATTTTTTTTAATTATGTCATTTTTTTCATGTAACAAAAATTTGAACAGTATGCACTGTAACATTTGTACCTTCAAAATTTCAGTGCTACACTTCACAAACTAAAGCATATTTTTATTTTTCAAGTTTTGATTTTCTCCTGGAGGAATTGTGGCCCAGACTTCTAGGGACAACTACAGTGTTGAGGCGGCCTATATATCCTACACAGAGACTTCTCATAACACTAAGGTACATTTTAATTTAAAATAATGATCACTTTGTTGTCAAAGATAAAAAAATGACAAAATCTTAAAAATCTTAAAAAAAAAACAAATGTAAAAATTAAATTTAAACCTTCATAACTATTTGTTCTATGGAAGGAGGCCACATTAAATATTATCAACAAACATTAATGGTGAGACAAATGAGGAACACTGTGACCAACTCCTGCTGACTGAATGTCCACCCGTAAGGGATAGCGGAGACAACGCCGCCATGCGGGGCAGCATGGCGGCGGTCTCCGCTTCCCAGCCGGTGGACTCCGTCGCTCATGCGGAGCGGCCGGCACAGGCTGGTAGGGACACCGCCGCCGCGACTGGCGACACGGCGGCGGGCCTCACATGGCGGCAAGCGGACTTCAGTCCGCGGGCGGACGCGGACCCGGGGCCTGGCCTCTCCATCACACAGAGGCAGAGGGTCACGCGCGCGCGAAGAGGCAGGACTTTTACCTCCTACATAGGAGGCTCAGCTGACTCACCAGTCAGCTGACCTCAGGAGGTGTCCTGATTGGTTGGGGCTCTGGGGCGGCGCTGAGTAGCTCGCTAGCTACAAATTGGACTTGCTGGGCAGTAGCTGGTTGTCTGCTGTTGTGAATACATCTCTGTGTTAACGCTCAGACCTTAGTGCAGTGCCCTGGTGTTGATGCTAAGGATTTCACACCTTTAGTTAGACTTGTATTTGTGATTTACATGTGTCTTGACTCTGGCTATACCCGATTACTCTCTCTCTTATCGATTGTGTACCTTGCCTA
This sequence comes from Hyperolius riggenbachi, assembly GCF_040937935.1. Classification (NCBI taxonomy): domain Eukaryota; kingdom Metazoa; phylum Chordata; class Amphibia; order Anura; family Hyperoliidae; genus Hyperolius; species Hyperolius riggenbachi. Next base: position 297,006,836 of record NC_090646.1, on the reverse strand, counting down.
TCTGATTTCCGTTGCCGACCTCTGCCCGATTACCGATTACTCTTCTGCCTTTCGCTCCTGTACTGTGCCGCCTTCTTGTTGCCGAACCCTTGCTTGTCTGACCCTTCCCCCTTCAGTGGAACGTCTCCCACTGGAGGGTTTTCTCTGAGGCTTGCCTCTCCGAGACGCTTGCCCCAAGCAGACTATTGCTGCTAGGGGCCAAGATCCCTCTCTTTGCCTGGTTAGAGGGTCTCACACACGGGGTTCCCATTCAGAGGTAACCACACCTCTGAGGAATTGCAGTGTGGTGGATATTTCCACAGATTTGTAACGTTACTGCCTCTATTGTCATTTATTGTACTCGTGTCCAGAGGTTAGTGATATATCTGTATTATTGGTGATTCTGCAGATCATCCATAATCAGGTATATATCTGTATCGCTGGTGATACTGCAGATCACCAACGATCAGATTCTCTCTGTGTGTTGACACCATCGTTACAGAAGAGCAGACCATCATTATGGAAGCGAACAGATCGAGACTTTAGCCACTTCACTTAATAATCTCATTGAGGTGGTTAATACGCAACAGACCCAGATCGCCAAACTGTCTGGATCTGTGCAGGTCTTGCAAACTACTGTTGCTACAATGCAATCTCCACCGGTCACAGATCTCCGCATGTCAGTTCCAGAGAAGTTTTCAGGGCAGAGATCTGACTTCCAGAATTTCCGTAACTGGGTCATATTTTGAATTAAGGTCGCCCCTGTCTGGTTCTGAGCAGCAAAGGGTGACTTTTATCAAAACCCGATTGTCCGGGGACTCCCAAACTTGGGCATACGGGCTTTCACCCAAAGATACGGCTCTAACCTCAGTTGAGGAATTTTTTAAAGCTATGGCTATAACTTATGATGATCCGGATGCTTCAATCACTGCGGAGAGGAAGCTCAAAACTCTCCGGCAGGGTCGAGATACGGTTGAGGTTTATGCAGCAGAGTTTAGGAGGTGGGCTGTGTCATCTAGGTGGGGGTCCTACGCTTTATTGGACTGCTTCCTTTCAGGCCTGTCAGACGCAGTCTCTGAACTGATGCTAGGACACCCTGAACCGAAGTCTGGCGATGACGCCATCTCACTAGCGGTGCGAGCGGACCGCCGCTTATTCTATCAGCGTCAATCAAGAGGAAGGAATGCAGTAAGGGCACTTTCTTATGTGTCCTCCTCGTCTACCCCACCTACCGATTAACCGATGCAAATCGGACATTCTCGGTTAACTTGGGCCGAGAAAGAGTGCAGAAAGGCTGAGAGACTGTGCTTATATTGTGCAGAGGAGGGCCATATTGCTCAAAATTGCCCCAAGAAGTCGGGAAACGCTGCCGTCTAGGTGTAGTTAGAGGTAATACCCTAGACGAGCAGAGGTTACCTCTTAATCAGAATAATCGGTTACTCCTTCCGTGTTCCATTTCTTGGGGGAATTTGACCACGAGCACTCAGGCCTTCATAGACTCAGGGTCGGCAGCCAACTTTATAGACTACGAGTTTGTGAAGGGTTTGGGAATCCCAACACATCCAGTGAATCGACAAATAGTGGTCACTGCAATTGATGACTCCCCATCACAGTTCAGACAACCTCTCTCTCAGACTCAGATATTGTCCTGCACTATAGGCATTTTACACAAAGAAAAGTTACAGTTTCTTGTTCTGCGCATGACAACATCCACCATTGTCCTCGGAATGCCCTGGTTGCAACTTCATTCCCCGCAGATAGACTGGGGATCAGGCCAGTTGCTCGCTTGGTCACCTTTTTGTCATAGCCATTGTCTAGAGAAAATTGCTATCTGTACCACCAAGCTAGAGGTAAAAGGGGTTCCGACACAATACGCCGAGTTTTCTGACGTATTCTGTCCTAAGTCAGCGGACAAACTCCCACCTCATCGGAGTTTCGACTGTCCCATAGACTTAAGATCAGGTTGTATGCCCCCTAGAGGGCATCTCTATAATCTGTCAGGGCCCGAGAAGCTGGCTATGCGAGAATACATTAAAGAAAATCTGGCTAAAGGTTTTATCCGTTCCTCCCGGTCTCCGGCTGGTGCCAGATTATTTTTTGTACAAAAGAAGGACGGTGGTCTTAGACCATGTATTGATTATAGGGGTCTAAACAAGATCACTGTAAAGAATCGTTATCCTTTGCCCCTGATAGATGATCTCTTCGCTCAGATAACCAATGCCAGTATCTTCTCTAAATTAGATTTACGGGGGGCATACAACCTGGTGCGCATCAGGGATGGCGACGAGTGGAAGACGGCCTTCAATACATCCGACGGGCATTACGAGTACCGTGTTATGCCCTTCGGATTGTGTAACGCCCCGGCCGTCTTCCAAGAATTAATAAATGAGGTCTTCAGAGAGTTATTGGGGAAATTCGTCTTGGTCTACCATGACGACATTTTGATTTTCTCTCAGAACATTGGAGAGCATCGTAAGCATGTCAGGTACGTGCTGGGGAAGTTGAGACAGAATTCACTCTATGCAAAACTAGAGAAGTGTGTCTTTGAGGTCACTCAAGTTCCCTTTCTGGGAGCTGGGAAAAAAGGGCGCAGGCAGCTAGTGGACAAAAAGGGCGCCGCCATTAACTCCCATAATAAATAACGTTTAATGGGCGCAGAGCAGGAAAAAAGGGCGCCGGAGCTAAATAAAGTTTACAAACAGCGCCCGGAGCTAAATAAAGTTTACAAACGGCGCCCGGAGCTGTTTAATGATTTATAACTGAGCTTGTGTTCATTTACGTTTATAAAATGCACCCGTGCCGAATAACGTTTATGAAAATACAAAATATATTTATCTTATTTAAATAATTAAAACATTATTTAAAGTTTTATCCCTTACTGTTTTTAAAACATTATTCACAAAACAAAGCGATCAGTACGTAATGTAAATTGGAATATATTTTTTGCATCCATAATTAGTAAAACATTATTATCCACATAATAAAGGGGGGTCTTAGGTTTAGGCACCACCAGGGGGGTCTTAGGTTTAGGCACCACCAGGGGGGTCTTAGGTTTAGGCACCAACAGGGGGGTCTTAGGTTTAGGCACCAACAGGGGGGTCTTAGGTTTAGGCACTAACAGGGGGGTCTTAGGTTTAGGCACCAACAGGGGGGGTCTTAGGTTTAGGCACCAACAGGGGGGTCTTAGGTTTAGGCACCACCAGGGGGGTCTTAGGTTTAGGCACCACCAGGGGGGTCTTAGGTTTAGGCACCAACAGGGGGGTCTTAGGTTTAGGCACCAACAGGGGGGTCTTAGGTTTAGGCACCAACAGGGGGGTCTTAGGTTTAGGCACCAACAGGGGGGTCTAGGGGTTAGGGGTAGGTACAGGGAGGGTTACTTAGGCACCAACAGGGGGGGTCTTAGGTTTAGGCACCAACAGGGGGGTCTTAGGTTTAGGCACCAACAGGGGGGTCTTAGGTTTAGGCACCAACAGGGGGGTCTTAGGTTTAGGCACCAACAGGGGGGTCTAGGGGTTAGGGATAGGTACAGGGAGGGTTCTGTGTAAGAGTAGGCTTAGGTATAGTTTTAGTAAAATTTTAGTAATAATTACTAATGTTTTACAACACTTATTACGAACGTACTTATATTTATATCATCGTTATAAATAATATTTTCAGATTTTATTATAAGAACAAACCATAAATGAAGGTTATTCACAATAATATACAATTATAACAATTAAACATATATTATTGTTTTTTTAATAAAAGTAATTATAAGTTTAACTTTAGAAATAGGGAAGATTAACGTTTTCACAATTTCCGATTTTATAAACATTATTTAATGATTTATAATTTTGTTAAACTTTATTTGTAAACAAAATATAGCACACTATTTTTATAAACCATTAATGATTAATTATTATTTAGAGTTTACACCCCGCGCCCTTTTTGTCCAGGCGCCCTTTTTGTACGTACGCCCCTTTCTGGGCTATATTATCTCGACTTCAGGTCTCCTGATGGATCCAGAAAAGGTTTCGGCTGTCTTAGAGTGGCCACAACCAGTGGGTTTGAAAGCACTTCAAAGATTCCTTGGTTTTGCTAACTACTACCGGAGATTTATCAGGGGATTCTCCTCGATAGTAGCCCCTCTGACTAGCCTTACCAAGAAGGGGGCTGACCCATACCATTGGTCGTCAGAGGCTCAGTCAGCCTTCAGTACCCTGAAAAAGATGTTTTGCTCTGCACCAATACTAAGACATGTTGATGTCACCATTCCTTTCATGGTGGAGGTGGGTTCCTCAGAAATTGGGGTGGGGGCAGTCCTGTCTCAACGTTCAGGTCCGCAGGGCAAGACACATCCCTGTGCCTACTTATCACATAGATTCTTCCCTGCTGAAAGAAACTACGATGTGGGCAACAGGGAACTCCTTGCCATTAAGTTGGCCTTTCAAGAATGGTGTCATTGGCTGGAGGGTGCAGAACACACTATTGTAGTATATACTGACCATAAGAATTTGGAGTACATTGAGGGCGCCAAAAGGCTTAATCCCAGACAGGCCCGCTGGTCTTTATTCTTTTCTCGCTTCAGATTTGTCATCACTTACACCCCAGGTTCTAAAAACGTAAAGGCAGATGCTCTCTCCAGATGTTTTGAACCCGAGACAGCTCAGTCTACACTTCCAGAGGGCATTAAACGCCGTAAGGTAGTGCTAGCTGCCACCGAAATTTGGGAGGATTGGGCTGCTACATTAGCCTCCTACCAGCTGGATACTCCGGAGGGGAAACCAGATGGGGTTCTTTTCGTGCCACTTCCGTTTCGGTTGCAGATCATGCAGCTGTTCCACGCCCATAAGAATGCGGGTCACCCTGGGACCACTCGCACTCTGGATTTACTCACTAGGTGTGTGTGGTGGCCCTCCTTGGCCTCGGATTGTAAGGAGTTTGTCCGAGAGTGTGTTGTGTGTGCCAGGAGCAAGCCTTCACGTATGGCTCCAGTGGGTACCCTACAATCCTTGCCGGTACCAAGTGAACCCTGGACCCATCTGTCCATGGATTTTATTGGTGAGCTACCCAGATCGGAAGGCATGACAGTCATATGGGTAATCGTAGATGGGTTCAGCAAAATGGCCCATTTTGTTCCCCTTAAAGGATTTCCCTTGGCCCAGGAGTTGGCCGATCTCTTCGTGCAGCACGTCTTCTGCTTGCATGGGATCCCGGATGATGTGGTTTCTGACAGGGGAGTCCAGTTTGTGTCTAAGTTTTGGAGGGCTTTTTGCCACACATTGGGTATGAAACTGTCGTTTTCATCAGGGTATCACCCACATTCCAACAGGCAGACCGAAAGGATTAATCAGGCTCTGGAGCAGTTCCTTAGATGTTATGTCGCGGATGCACAGACCGAATGGGTCAAGTTTTTGCCTTTTGCGGAGCTCGCGCACAACAACCTGAAGAGCTCATCAACAGGGTTGTCTCCTTTTCAGGCTGTGTCAGGAAAGTCCCCTAAGTTTTCTCCATTGCCTGTGTGTTCTTCCTCGCTCACAGCTCTGGAAGATTGGCAGAAAGCTTTAAGGGAGCTATGGGGACAGGTAAAGAAAAATCTGGGAGTAGCTTTTCAAAAGCAAAAGAAACAGGCTGACAAGAAACGGTCTGTTGAGTGGCACTTTGCCCCAGGAGACAAGGTGTGGGTGTCGACCAGACATTTGGCTCTTAGACAACTGTCTACCAAGTTAGGTCCTAGGTTCATAGGGCCTTATCCTGTGGTCAGGAAGATCAATGATGTTTCTTATGTGATTGATCTCCCAGCCAGTATGAGATGTGGGAGATCATTCCACGTCTCCTTACTGAAACCGGCAGTTTATGTAGATTCCTCCCCCCCCAGTGGTAGTAGAGGGTCAGAAAGAATACGAAGTTGAAAGGATTCTGGATTCTCGGCTGGTGCAGAATTCGGTGCAGTATCTGGTCCATTGGAAAGGGTATGGTGTAGAGGACAGGTTCTGGGTACCGGAGGATCGCATGCATGCTGAGAGATTGAGGAAGAAGTTTCATCTGTTGCACCCTGAGAAACCGTGTAGGAGGTGTCCGGAGTCCACTCCTCAAGGGGGGGGGGGTACTGTAAGGGATAGCGGAGACAACGCCGCCATGCGGGGCAGCATGGCGGCGGGCTCCGCTTCCCAGCCGGCGGACTCCGTCGCTCATGCGCAGCGGCCGGCACAGGCTGGTAGGGACACCGCCGCCGCCACTGACGACACGGCGGCGGGCCTCACATGGCGGCAAGCGGACTTCAGTCCGCGGGCGGGCGCGGACCCGGGGCCTGGCCTCTCCATCACACAGAGGCAGAGGGTCACGCCCGCGCGAAGAGGCAGGACTTTTACCTCCTACATAGGAGGCTCAGCTGACTCACCAGTCAGCTGACCTCAGGAGGTGTCCTGATTGGTTGGGGCTCTGGGGCGGCGCTGAGTAGCTCGCTAGCTACAAATTGGACTTGCAGGGCAGTAGCTGGTTGTCTGCTGTCGTGAATACATCTCTGTGTTAACGCTCAGACCTTAGTGCAGTGCCCTGGTGTTGATGCTAAGGATTTCACACCTTTAGTTAGAATTGTATTTGGGATTTACCTGTGTCTTGACTATGGCTATACCTAACTACTCTCTCTCTTATCGATTGTGTACCTTGTCTATCTGATTTCCGTTGCCGACCTCTGCCTGATTACCGATTACTCCTCTGCCTTTCGCTCCTGTACTGTGCCGCCTTCTTGTTGCCGAACCCTTGCTTGTCTCACCCTTCTCCCTTCAGTGGAACGTCTCCCACTGGAGGGTTTTCTCTGAGGCTTGCCTCTCCGAGACGCTTGCCCCAAGCAGACTATTGCTGCTAAGGGCCGAGATCAGTGGCGTAGCTATGGAGCTCGGGGCCCCGATGCGAGTTTTACATTGGGCCCCCCCAAGCACTCTATACGTAACAATTGATACGGCGCACCAAAACCTGCCAAGGTCATTTACAGTATTAGAGGTGCAAGAAGGGGATGGGGAACAGTGTGTTAATGATTACTACCATTCAAAGCATCTATAGAAGTGATTATTTCCACCTCAGGACCAATAAACAGCTTATACTTTGGTTTAGTAAGGGCCCCATGGGGCCCCTCTGGCCCAAGGGCCCCGATGCGGTCGCTACCTCTGCAACCCCTATTGCTACGCCCCTGGCCGAGATCCCTCTCTTTGCCTGGTTAGAGGATCTCACACACGGGGTTCCCATTCAGAAGTAACCACACCTCTGAGGAATTGCAGTGTGGTGGACATTTCCACAGATTTGTAACGTTACTGCCTCTATTGTCATTTATTGTACTCGTGTCCAGAGGTTAGTGATATATCTGTATTATTGGTGATTCTGCAGATCATCCATAACCAGGTATATATCTGTATCGCTAGTGATACTGCAGATCACCAACGATCAGATTCTCTCTGTGTGTTGACTCCATCGTTACACCACCCAATGGTGACGCCCTTGATGTCATTCATTTAAGTGGGGTAGAATTGGATGGCTCCCAGTTGTCTCTTCTGACACGTGGTTTAACATTTTGCCCTAAGGCAGGTTATGAATTTGAAACGTATAAATACATTCAGTTATTTCTGAGAAGGTATCAAATACAATTTAAAAAACACAAAATCCAGGCTCCTCACCTTGAGCTAGGACATTTAAACAATTGTAGATTTAATGGGGAGGTGCTGGAAGGGGTGTGGCAAGCAAAACAGCAAAACATCAAAATGAACTTCCGCACACTCATACAAATCCTCATGCGAATCCGCTTACACAAATCATGCAGCAATCAATGCTGTCCCTACAGCTAAGTTAAAAGCTGGGATCTTCGTTACAAGAATAAGTCTCTTGCGAAGTCACATACACCGCATAGAGGTAGTCCAGTGTCGTATGTGTTCTACGCTTAACGGGGAACAGGGAAAGGGAAATTTGGGAACATAGGTAATTAAAGAACATCACCTATCCAAGTTTGGATCAATGTCCTGAGCCTTATTTGTGTCAACAAAAATCCTTGCAAACAAAGGGCTCCTAGGGACACACCGGTGTATGCAAAATTAGAAAACCTTTATTGACTGTACATGAAGCGAGACCAATTATACATAGACAACTGAGCTAAAAGAGCAACAGCGCTGTTGTCGTATGTGTTCTACCTCTGGCCCTGTAACATGCATAGAACAAACATACACGCATTCAGCGCATCAAAACCTATCTAAGGAATAGGAGCACATATCCTGAACGTCCTCCCTGGGACAGATGGTGCATCTAACTAATCCTGCAAGGGAGCTGCTAGTACCTACATATGTACCATGCAAACACACCAGCAAGCTGTGTGTTAAAGATCACCAACAGGGGAAGAGGGAGAGCATTAGATAATGTCCTAGCGCAAGGTGAGGAGCCTGGATTTAGTGTTTTTTATATTGTATTTGATCCTTTGTGGCTAGGATTTATCTAGTGCTCTCCGAGAGCACTAGATAAATCCTAGCCACAAAAGATCAAATACAATTTAAAAAACACTAAATCCAAGCTCCTCACCTTGAGCTAGGACATTAGTGCTCTCCCTCTTCCCGTTAGTGATCTTAACACACAGCTTGCTGGTGTGTTCGCATGGTACATACAGTATGTAGGTATAAGCAGCTCCCTTGCAGGATTAGTTAGATGCACTATCTGTCTCAGGGAGGACGTTAAGGATATGGGCTCCTATTCCTTAGATAGGTTTTGATGTGCTGAATGCATGCATGTTTGTACTATGCATGTTACAGGGCCAGAGTTAGGATACATACGACACTAGGCTACCTCTATGCAGTGTGACTACGCAAGAGACTTATTCTTGTAACGAAGATCCCAGCTTTTAACTTAGCTGTAGGGACAGCATTGATTGCTGCATGATTTTTGTAAGCGGATTCGCATGAGGATTTGCATGAGTGTGCGGAAGATCATTTTGATGTTTTGCTGCATTTCTGAGAAGGGTCCTCCTCAGGAAAATGTATGCCACCAGCTCCACAGAAAGTGATATACCTAACACTCCGACTGATGTTGATATCGATCTGAAGAGATTATTTGAGGAAATAAACGATAATCAAAGAGTTATGCTACATACAAAATTACGCCCTAAATCAAGTTTTATGCCCACTCTAAGTAGTAATAAATATGCATCCATGTTCATGGGCTTTTTTGAGGTCTCTGAGGACCTCAAAAAAGTGAAATGGAATTTCATTGGATCAGATAACTTAAGCAAGGAAGAAAGGAATGCCCTTAAAAAATTAAAGGGAGATTAAAATATAGAGATCAAAAGAAGTGATAAGGGTGGGAATGTTTTGATTATGAGCAAAGAGTACTATGAAGAGCAGATTAGGAGACTACTGGGAGATAAAACAACTTATGAAAGAGTGCAATGCAGCCTTTTTAACACATTAGTGGATAGAATAAATGATAAAATCCTGTGGGGTTACTTGGATGGTGTATTACTGGAAAGGGAAAATACATTTGTTAAAGTGGAGATTTATACTATCCCAACTTTTTATATGCTGCCAAAAACTCACAAGGTTGTTCACCATCATGGTTTAGGGGAAGGATACAGAAAGCTGTCTCAGAGATTTCAGCTGTCTGTTTCCACAGTTAGGAACATATTGAGGAAATGGAACACCACAGACTCAGTTCAGGTTAACAGAAAGTACTATAGGAGGCGTCTGCATACAAACGACCACAAAGAAAATCCCTTTTCCCCTCCCTTTTCAGTTCAGGTTAAGGTTCGAAGTGGCAGAACGAGAAAAATCTCTGATAAATAGAAGAGATGAATGGTGAGAACAGTCAGAGTCAACCCACAGACCAGCACCAAAGACCCACAACATCATCTTGCTGCAGATGGAGTCACTTTTCATCGTTCAACCATTCAGCGCACTTTACACAAGGAGATGCTGAATGTGAGAATGATACAGAGGAAGCCTTTTCTCCGCCCACAGCACAAACAGAGCCGCTTGAGGTATGATAATGCACATTTGGACAAGCCAGCTTAGTTTTAGAATAAGGTGCTGTGGACTGATGAAACTAAAATTGAGTTATTTGGGCATAACAAGAGGTGTAATGCATGGAGGAAAAACAACACAGCATTCCAAGAAAAACACCTGCTACCTACAGTAAAATATGGTGGTGGTTCCATCATGCTGTGGGGCTGTGTAGCCAGTGCAGGGACTGGGAATCTTGTCAGAGTTGAGGGACACATGGATTCCACCCAGTATCAGCAGATACTAGAGACCAATGTTCAGGAATCAGTGACAAAGCTGAAGCTGCACCGGGGCTGAATCTTTTAACAAGACAACGACCCTAGACACTGCTCAAAATCCACTAAGGCATTCATGCAGAGGAACAAGTACAACATTCTGGAATGGCCATCTCAGTCCCCTGACCTGAATACAATTGAAAATCTGTGGTGTGAGTTAAAGAGAGCTGTTCATGCTCGTAAGCCATAGAACCTGAATGAACTATAGATGTTTTGTAAAGAAGAATGGTCCAAAAATACCTTCAACCGGAATCCAGACTCTCATTGGAACCTACACACTGGCGTAACAATATGGCCTGCAGCCCCTGCTCCCGCTGGGAGGGGGGGGGCTCAGGCCTCCCTTGGGGCCCGCTCGGGGCTGTTTTGGGGAGGCTGGAGGGGTCACAGCATGAGGGGTAAGCCATGACCACACTCGGCGGGGAGGTGGGATGTTCCTCACCTCGGGGCTCTCCCCTGTGCGCTCCCCTCCAGCTTAAATTACCGTCTGGGCAGCGTCAGCTACATACCTTCCAAGCGCTCCAGCGTGCGTTCCTCTCTCTAGTGTCTGACGTGACTTCCTGTTTATACAGGAAGTCGCGTCACAGACTAGAGAGAGGAACGCACGTTGGAGCGCATGGGAGGTATGTTGCTGCCGCTGCCCAGACATTGCCCGCCGCTGCCCAGGCAGGGGAGAGCCCTGAGGTGAGGGGGGAGGGGGGGAACGTCCCCCCTCGCCCGGCGGATCGTTCAGGAACAGCCTTATGAGTCTGCCGACAGTGCATACACACGCACTACAGTCTGCTGAAAACCCGCCCAGCAGGAGGTGCCGACGGACCTGTCGTTGGCTGCTGTTATGCGTGTATACGCACCTTTAGCAGTACTACACATACAAATCATATCATACGTTTATTTTCACTTCAGATTTCCTTTAAATTTAGCAACTACACATACCTTATTCAGACCAACATCTCCACTATGTTCCATGTCCATTGTTCTGATTGGCCATATACAGCACCACCGCCTTTAGCATTTATTGATATAAGCAGAGAATGTGCTTTTGAAAAGATGCAAACTTGTTGCCCTACAAAGATATATTGCAGCATAAATATGATTTATCTCATGACTTTAAGGATAGCTTCACAGTGGGGCATTGCAGAATGGTGCAATGGCCGCATTGTAATGTAAAACGTCACACTGCAATACAAAAGCAATGCGCCATTTACAGTGTGGCCATTGCAGTGCATTCAGTCGGAGTGCAGTACCCTAACCGCATAATGCCACGTTAACAGTACAATGTTAATTGACGCGGATAACGTGCTGTGCCGCTTTCCCTGATCTGTTGCGTTCCTGCTGTCACAGGGTCAAGTCACAACTTCCACTGTGAACCTAGCCTCACTCAGCTAAAATATACAGTGGGATGCGAAAGTATGGGCAACCTTGTTAATCGTCATGATTTTCCTGTAGTGAGTTGGTTGTTACGATATAAAATGTTAGTTAAATATATCATATAGGAGACACACACAGTGATATTTGAGAAGTGAAATGAAGTTTATTGGATTTACAGAAAGTGTGTAATAATTGTTTAAACAAAATAAGCAAGTGCATAAATTTGGGCACCACAAAAAAAGAAATGAAATCAATATTTAGTAGCTCCTCCTTTTGCAGAAATTACAGCCTCTAAACGCTTCCTGTAGGTTCCAATGAAAGTCTGGATTCTGGTTGAAGGTATTTTGGACCATTCCTCTTTACAAAATATCTGTAGTTCATTCAGGTTTGATGGCTTCCAAGTAGAGATGTGGCGAACGGTTCCCGAACCGTTCGCCGGCGAACATCTCCAAATCCCTGGGGCTTTTACTACTTCCGGGTCGCACTGACCCGGAGTAGTACGCCTGCGCTGCCCGGCGGAGCGCTTCCTAGATCGCGCTCCTGTTGCCGGGCACTTTCTGCGCGTGTGCGTGAGGTCATGAACGACGTCACGCTCATGCGCAGAGAGTGCCCGCCGGGCAACGCAGGCATACTACTCCGGGTCAGTGGGACCCGGAAGTAGTAAAAGCCCCAGAGATGTTCGCCAGGCGAACAGTTCGCCGCATCTCTACTTCCAAGCAGCTCTCTTTAACTCACACCACAGATTTTCAATTATATTCAGGTCTGGGGACTGCGATGGCCATTCCAGAACGTGTACTTGTTCCTCTGCATGAATGCCTTAGTGGATTTTGAGCAATGTTTAATGTTGTTGTCTTGTTGAAAGATCCAGCATCGGCACAGCTTCAGTTTTGTCACCAATTCCTGAACATTGGTCTCCAGAATCTGCTGATACTGAGTGAAATCCATGCGTCCCTCAACTCTGACAATATTCCCAGTCCCTGCACTGGCCACACAGCCCCACAGCATGATGGAACCACCACTAGCTGCCCTAGGCAACTCTGACCACTGTCTAATCCATCTAATACCATCCTACAGAAGGCACCTCGAGACATCCAAACCGGTCCTCAGGACTGTGAGGAAATGGACCGATGATGCTAAGCTGCAGCTACAGGCCTGCTTCGATTGTACCGACTGGGCGGCCCTGGAGGCACCCTGCCTGGAGCAATGGACTGAGAACGTCACCTCCTATATTAGCTTCTGTGAGGGGGTGTGCATCCCCAAAAAGTCCTTTAAAGTCTACCCTAATGACAAGCCATGGTTCAACAGCAAGCTACGCCGGCTCCGCAAAATCAAGGAAGCAGCACACAAGTCCGGCACTCCTGAGGAATTCAAGGCAGCTAGATACACCCTTAAACGAGAGCTCAGTGCCGCTAAGAGGGACTACTCCAACAAGCTAGGCCTCAGCCTCAGGTTCAACAATTCACGGGAGGTCTGGAAAGGCCTCAGAGCAGCCACGAATCTTAAACAGCCACCTCAACATGCGCCCCCAAGCCTCGAACTGGCCTAAAAACTCAACGAGTTCTACTGCAGGTTCGAGCACCAACCTTATCACCATCAGGGCAAGGTGGTCACTCCTAGTGCTCCTCCCGCAGCCCCTCCAAGAATAGATCATGGTCTATCAGAGCCGGTGGAAATCCAGGAGGCTGATGTACTAAGGCACCTCCGAAAATCGAACCCCAGGAAGGCCTCTGGCCCAGACGGGGTTTCCTCCTCCTGTTTGAGAACCTGTGCCAGCCAGCTGGCCCCTGTCCTCACCCACATATTCCAGAAATCGCTGAAGGAGGGAATAGTTCCCACCAGCCTCAAAAAGTCTATCATCATACCAGTCCCCAAAAAAATGAGCATCACGGACCTCAACAACTATAGACCTGTTGCCCTAACTTCAACCGTCATGAAGATCTTTGAAAAACTGGTCCTCACCCATCTGAAAGGGGCCACTGATGCTCTCCTGGACCCACTTCAATTTGCATATAGAGCCAACAGATCCACAGAGGATGCCATCAACATTAGCCTGGCCTTCATCCTGGAACATCTAGACAGGCCTGACACGTACGCCAGAATCCTCTTCCTAGACTTCAGCTCTGCCTTTAATACTATCTGTCCAAACATCCTGTACGACAACCTAGTGCAACTTGGAGTCGACCACACTCTCTGCGGGTGGATCAAGGATTTCCTCACCAACAGGAAGCAACTAGTAAGACTCGGCAGCTGCTCCTCCAAGGAGAGAACCACTAACACCGGTGCTCCCCAAGGGTGTGTACTGTCCCCGATCCTGTTTTCCCTGTACACGAACTGCTGCGTCTCAACCTCAGACTGCGTTAAGGTCGTTAAATTTGCGGATGACACCACTATCCTCGGCCTGATCAGCGGAGAGGACGAACGCACCTACCATAGCGAGATTGAGCGTATCTGCAATTGGTGTAAGAGCATCAAGCTTGTCCTAAACGCTGCAAAGACTGTGGAGCTGATTGTGGACTTCAGGAAGCGCCCTCCCCCTCTCAATCCAGTTATCATTGAAGGCACTGAGGTGGCCAGAGTAACCAATGTTAGGTTCTTGGGCACAACCATCACCAAAGACTTGAGGTGGGGAGAAAACACCACCAAATGCCAAAAGAAAGCCCAGCAAAGGCTGTTCTTCCTGAGACAGCTGAAGAAGTTCGGTATGCCCCAAGAGCTGATGAAAAGCTTCTACACACTAGCCACTATTGAATCTATCCTTTGCTCTTCTATCATCGTATGGTATGCTGGTGCCACCGCAAGCGACAAATACAAATTACAGAGGGTGATCAAAGCAGCGGAAAGAGTCATCGGGACTCCGCTGCCACCACTGGACCTCCTTCATGCATCTAGGCTAAGAACCAGGGCAAACAGGATTGCACAAGACCCCCGCCACCCCGGCAGTCGCTTCTTCTACCACATGCGCTCAGGCCGCCGCTACAGAACTATTCCAATTAAAACTTCCAGGCACAGGAACTCCTTTTACCCCCAAGCTGTGCACCTCCTTAACTAGTGCATGCCCACTCAGCATGCCCTCAGAGCATAGCATCACGGTCACCTCGCACTTCTGACAAATTATATATGGGCCCCTACATCGGCACGCTTGTTTCTAGACTGTCTGTGTTTTTACTTTTTGCAATATGACTGTTTCCCATTCTATGTAATGTAATGTAATGTGCTATGTCCAATGCCAATGTGTACCAAAAATAATTCTGAGTGCAGCATCCGTCACACTTAGCGAAATAAATCTGATTCTGATTCTGATATTTTACTGTAGGTAGCAGGTGTTTTTCTTGGAATGCGGTGTTGTTTTTCCTCCATGCATAACACCTCTTGTTATGCCCAAATAACTCAATTTTAGTTTCATCAGTCCACAGCATCTTATTCCAAAATGAAGCTGGCTTGTCCAAATGTGTATTAGCATACCTCAAGCGGCTCGGTTTGTGCTGTGGGAGGAGAAAAGGCTTCCTCTGCATTACTTTCACATTCAGCATCTCCTTGTGTAAAGTGCGCCAAACGGATGAATGATGCACAGTGACTCCATCTGCAGCAAGATGTTGTTGTAGGTCTTTGATGCTGGTCTGTGGGTTGACTGACTGTTCTCACCATTCGTCGCTTCGATTTATCCGAGATTTTTATCGGTCTGCCACTTCAAGCCTTAACCTGACCTGAGCCTGTGGTCTTCAATTTCCTTAATATGTTCCTAATTGTGGAAGCAGACAGCTGAAATATCTGAGACAGCTTTCTGTATCCTACCCCTAAACCATGATGGTGAACAATCTTTGTCTTCAGGTCATTTGAGAGTTTTTTTGAGACCCCCATGTTGCGCCTCTTCAGAGAAAATTAAAAGAGGAGGGAAACTTACAATTGACCCCCTTAAAAACTCTTTCTAATAATTGGATTCACCTGTTTATGTAGGTCAGGGGACACTGAGCTTACCAAGCCAATTTTAGTTCCAATAATTAGTTCCAAAGGTTTTGGAATCAATAAAATGACAACAGTGCCCACATTTATGCACCTGCCTAATTTTATTTAAACAATTATTGCATGCGTTCTGTAAATCCAATAAACTTCATTTCAATTCTCAAATATCACTGTGTATGTCTCCTATATGATATATTTAACTGACATTTTTCATCATAACATCCAACGGCTTATACAGAAAAAGCATGACGATTAACGAGGTTGCCCAAACTTTTGCACCCCACTGTAGTAGCAACTAAACTAAAGTACCGCAATTGTTACATTCTAAAAATCAATGACTGCCTTCACACCAATGTGTTCATAGTCTGATTAGTGAATTGCTGCATGTCAAACCTTTTGTTGTGGCCAGATTCCATTCAGATGACATGTAATCTAAAAATGCAGCTGTCTTCAAAGAGTTAATTCTGCAAGTCAGTAGTAGAGTGTAGAACTCTGTTGGTTGGGTTAAAGGTAAAGATAAGAGTAGATAACAATTGGTATCCAAGACTTCCTTGCTTTGCATTTATGCCCATGTAATCCCTTTATCCTTTTATTTATTGAGTACCATGATATTAAAATAAACAGGAAATGCAAGTGACAAACTAACACCCATTAAAAGTGCAAATTATGACAGAGAGAGAGAGCTTCATATTCACAATTTTATGCAAGCCTTCTCTGTTTGTTTAATTATAACTTTAAGCTCAAGATCACATTTAGTATTCACACCTATCAGTATTGGCTTCAGATTCATAGCTTAATGCAGTAAAGACATTCCTGTTTATCAGTGAGACAAACAAAGCAAGGCATATGGTTCATGTATACAGCCTGTGGAACTAATATAACCAGTATAACCCGTGACACACATATCAGAAAGCACACATACACTATCCCTTTATTATCTCTGTCACACCCTCTGTCATACCTCCCACACAACCTGTTCACCATGTGCTGCTACATAATTCCCTCTACATCCGAGCTCTTCACACAATCAGAATCAACTGTTCTGCAGTGCCACACTGGTCTGTGAACAGCCATTGTCGCTTTAAGGTGAGTATGACTTTTATAGCTTATCATGCTGAGATTTTTTTCATTCACTTGCTGAGAGTCATTTATGACTAGTTGTCAGAATATACATGAGGTCAGTTATTGAAGTCCCTTTGATATTCAGTTTTTAGTCTAAATAAATAATGGTGTTGTTACATCCACCGGATTTGTAAACTGTTGAAATAACTTCATGAAAAGATCTGATAAAATAACTTCCGCCTTGTTAGAGCTGTGGCGCTTGTTTATGGCCAATAATTCCCTACTAAAAGCTCTTGTGAAACTTTTCAAACTTCAAATTTGCCACAGACACACTGACAATACCCAGGAAATGTACAATTCTGTTTTGCTCTGAACAACGTTCACCTGTATCTTTTGTAATTCTTCTATTGCATTTTCATGGCATAGATTTTGCAGTTCTAATTTTTTTTAAGAAAAACTGCAGCAGTGTGTGCAGCACAACTGTTTTCCGAATACGAATGACCATGATGTTTGTTGGTAACATGGTGACAGTGAGCACTAAGCAACCCTAGATGCTAAAGCTAGGATCAATAGCTAGTGATTTGAAATGACTTTTTAAAAACATATTATACACAATTACGGGGAGTTACTGCATTTACATATAGGGTGACCACAATTAAAGTGGGACACCTCAAACTTTCTTCTTTTTTTCTTTTTCATTCTTTACTACAGCGCATTTCTAGTTAACGCGTGTGAAATTGTTCATGTCACATAGTAGTTGTTCATGAAATGAGAATACTGTGCACATTTTCACGTGTTATGTGTGCCTTGTGCAACACACATAATGGGAACTTAAAGGAAACCAGAGACAGATTACTACAAAAATTTGTTACTTACCTGCAGGACTGTGGAGTCTGAGTCAAGGAGTCGGAGCAATTTTGGGTACCTGGAGTCGGAATCGGTGGTTTCAATAAACTGAGGAGTTGGGAGGAGTCAGATGATTTTTGAACCAAATCCATAGCCTTTGTAAAAATTAGACTAAGGAGTCTGAGTCGAGGAGTCAGAGCAATTTTGGGTACCTGGAGTCGGATTGGGTAGCTTCATAAACTGAGTCAGAGTCGGATGATTTTTGTACCAATTCCACAGACCTGCTTACTCGGGGCTTCCTCCAGCCCCATGAGCACCGATGCGTCCCACTCCATCCTCCTGCATGCCTCTGTTCAGCTGCAAACAGCCCCGTTAACTGGCTCAGTCGTGCCAGTCGGGCTCTTCTACGATAGCGCGGAGGGGCCACACTTGCGCAGAAGAGCTGACTGGCGTGACTGAGCAAGTTTACTAGGAGTGATTGCCGCTGAACAGAGGCACGTGGGAGGACGGCGTGGGACACATCGCTGCTCATGGGGCTGGAGGAAGCCCCGGGTAAGTAAGAAATCTTTGTACTAATCCGTCTCTGGTACACGTTAACCTTTAGGCTTAGTTTACACTGCAAAATGCAATCATTAAGCACTTAGCTATTGCGATTTTGCAGTGCAATTTTCAGAGCGATTTTTGAAGGAATGTGCAATTTTGCAAATTGCTTCAAGCTGAATTGCTACAAAAAAATGGTACATGCAGCTTGCTTGCAAATGTAACCAAATCGCAACGCTGCTCTAAGAACAAACTTAGAGTGACACTGCACTAGCACTTTGCCGACCACCGGTGATCGGCAAGCACATCGCAAATGTAATCATGGAAAATTGTGCGAAATCATGAACCTGCTATTACGAAAAGAATAAAGTTCACATATACTTGTAATTATTTGAAATGTTGTGCAATTTTTTGCAATTATGAATTTACTATTACAATCGTAATTATGAAAATTATGAAATTACAAAATTGACCATTATGAGCATTACTAATTGCATGTATACTTCCTACCCATACAGTTGTGGGGGCATGTTCACATCTCTGCCGTACAGTGCATTGTGTTATCCTAACTCTGCACACCAGAGCAGTTCAAGCGCGTTTTTGATAAAACTCTTGCAGGGGGAAAACCGCTGGGCTAATGAAAGTGAACGGGACGGTGCACACCAGAGCGGTTCGTTTTTCCCCCAAACACAAACTCCTGTCCTGGAGCATTTTTTAGATTTCTGAGGCGTTTCTGCCTCAATGTTAAGTATAGGAAAGTGGAAAACTGCTCTGAAGAACGCTAGATCAGAGCGGCTTTCCAAGCGTTTTTGTTACAGAAGCTGTTCAGTAACAGCTTTACTGTAACAAAATATAACATCTGATACACAAAAATGCTCCAAAAAACGCTAGGCATGTTTAGAAAATCTCTCTAAACATGCCTAGAATTGCTCTGAAAATCTGCTTCAAAAACCTCTAGCGTTTTGTGGATCTGCTAGAGGTTTTTGGTGTGCAATGACCCTATCTGTGCATTTCTGGATAACACATGCAAATATGTTCACAGGGCATAGTCATTGACCAGACTTTACAATAACGTTTGTGTTAAAATATACATTGTGTGCATAACAGCACTCATGCACATATTATGCAAGGCATACAGTAGAAAACGCAGCCAAAAAAGGAACCAATAACTGTGCAATATTGTGCAAATTATTGTATTTTAATATTATTCTCAATATTAAAAACCAGTTGCAATTGTATGTATGAAAAAATCATGCCGATCGACCAGTTCTTTAATGAAATGATCGATAATGTGAAAGTTCAGGGCCCACCAGCTTCTCTGTTTTCATACTATGTTCTGGATGATCTGATTGAAATTACCATTGTTCACTAAAAACGACTGTTTATGAATTAGGGACAGGCAATCCGGGTCCAACGCAGCATTCCGGACGACGCAAACATTCAAGTGCAAAATTTTCTTATTTCTTGAGGGGCAGTGCTATTTTCTCCCATGGAGGAACACATGTCCAAAATGCAACATGACCACATTTTTTTTTCCAGACGCAATGCATCCTTGTGGCTATGGTCATCCTTTTGCAATGAAATGCAGCGTGTACTATTTGTGGGCTCAAAGACCTCTGTGTTGCCCATGCACGTCACTAGTGGTCCACCAATCCACCACTCGGAATCAGAACAAAGAAGAGAGAGACAGGACTCTTGCTTGACCACAGTTACATTGACATACAACACACAACTGGTTTCAAGAGTTTACCAAGTGATAAAAGTGACCACCCACATGATGGGTCAACAAACCAACCCAACAGTTAACCCCTTAAAGTGAACCTCTAGACTAAAAATCTACTCAGCAGCACTGAAAAGGCTCGGTGTTTCTTTAACAGTTTCACAGCATTAGAACTTCGTTTTTCTTACCCAATCCTCACTTTCAGCTTCACAGAAGCTAAGCTCCACCCCATCAAAGAAATCTGTCCAGGCATTTTTTCCCTGCTGCTGTGCAAACCATGAAGGGAACTCTGATGTTGTTCTCCTTCTGCTGTTTTGTTGCAAATTTGTTTTTTTTACATTTTGAATTTGAGATTTGAAGCCTAGTGTGTGCAGCTGGGAGGGGTGATCAGAACACAGGACTGTTAGAACTGTGTCTCCTGCTCCGTGTCACCTTCTTTCAACCAAAAAGATGGCTGCCCCCATGAAATCACAAACATTTGCCTGTTTTAAAACATGGTGGGTAAGAGATTATATTATCCACCTGTTTTAATTAACATAACTACCGTAATGTAACTTAATGATAGTATGTTTGTTTAGGCTGAAGTTCCTCTTTAAATACACAAGGGAACTACACACCGGCTTTAATTCACTAAGACCTGTTCGTTAAAAATAATCAGTCAGTAAAATACAGCACTACCTCACTAGTCAATTTTACTTTTCCATGCGGTAACCGCCTTAAAGGATACCCGAAGTGACATCTGACATGCTGAGATAGACATGTGTATGTACAGTGCCTAGCACACAAATAACTATGCGGTGTTCCTTTTTTTTTTTCTTTGTCTGCCTGAAAGAGTTAAATATCAGGTAAGTAAGTGGCTGACTCAGTCCTGACTTCAGACAGGAAGTGACTACAGTGTGACCCTCACTGATAAGAAATTCCTCTAATTACCTCTTTCTTGCTCTTAGAAGCCATTTTATGCTAGGAAAGTTTTATAGTTGGAATTTCTTATCAGTGAGGGTCACACTGTAGTCACTTCCTGTCTGAGTTAGGACTGAGTCAGCCACTTACATACCTGATATTTAACTCTTTCAGGCATAGATGAAAAAAAAAGAACACAGCATAGTTATTTGTGTGCTAGGCACTGTACATACACATGTCTATCTCATGTCAAATGTCACTTCGGGTATCCTTTAACCTTTGTTATGAGCTGTTTTCTGCATTTCTAAATGTGGTAAATGTTTAGAGAATTAAATTCAATTGCATGTTAATACAATTTGCATAATAATACAACTTGCATGAACAAAAAAAATGAAATATTGCCCTTAATACAATTATATTATCAAGCACAGAAAGGGTAGACACTGCATTATCAAGGGAAAGAATTCATTTCTTATTTTTTATTTATGTAAATTGTCCATGAAAACTGTATGATCATGCAAATTGTATTAGCATGCAAGGAAAAGACATTAACTATACGTGTATTCCCCTTGTGAATATAAGGTACAGTGACCAGATTTTTCAACCTGGGACTGTGGTGGGGTGGGTCAAAAGGGGGGGGTGTTGCCGAAAAATGGGCGTGGCCATGGCATTGTATGGGCCGAGCTAACAAAATGATGTAACAGCGAGGCATAAGAAAGCAGTGTTTCCGCCATGATGTGGTGAAACGAGGATTCGCATTATGGGTGTGCAGAAACTGTGTGATGCTATTTATTAGTATTCCGTAACCCCAAAGCAGCAAATATAGCCAACTATGACCATTAAATAATAAATGCAGCAACAGTTACCCCAGACACCAGAAAATAAACGCAATGTGGGCAGCATTTTACCAGAATATAAACGCAATGTGGGCAACATTTTGGCAGAAAATAAACGCAATGTGGGCAACATTTCGGCAGAAAATAAACGCAATGTGGGCAACATTTCGACAGAAAATAAACGCAATGTGGGCAACATTTTGGCAGAAAATAAACGCAATGTGGGCAACATTTCGACAGAAAAACGCAATGTGGGAAACATTTCACCAGAAAATAAATGCAATGTGGGCAACATTTCAGCAGAAAATTAACGCATTGTGGGCAGCATTTCACCTGCAAAAACAAGAATTTACTCACCTGACAGAAGTCCCCTCCCCCGGCCGGCCTCTGGTGTGCAGCTCCCTGGATGATCTTGCTCCTGCATATCTCCCGTGCTGAATGGAATAGCAGGGCTACGGGAAGATGGCGCCCGAAGCCCTGTACTGGAGACACAAATAGTCTCCAGTACAGGGCTTCGGATGCCATCTTCCCGTAACCCTGCTCTGCCTGCCAGAAGACTATGCAGGCCGGAGTGGAGCTGCGGGCTATGAACTGGCACGGCGTCTATTAGACGCCGTGGCCAGTTAAATGCAATCGGACAGTGGCCAGAGTCCTGAGGCCGGGACGTCCCACGGCTAAAAGCTGGACGTTTCCTGGGACATAGCACAGCCTGGGACAGCGGGACATCTGGTCACCGTAATATAAGGGGATAACTGCTGGGTTGGTTTGCTGACCCATCATATGGGCAGTCACTTGTGTATATATTGCTGTACCTACTTATTCTGAGAAAGGCGTAACACCTGAAACTAGTGGAGTGTTGTATGCCAATGTGACTACATTTCACCACCAAGCAAGACTGCTGTCTCCATCTCCTTTGTTATGGTCCCACTTGTGTGTTGCTGCACACTGTGTTACTGCACACTGGGTTGCTGGATGTGCACACACTGTTTGTGATTTACATATCTCCAGGGATCTTTTAACACCCCTATGATGGAATCATAAGTGATCCAGCAAGCCCGGACTGGATTTTCTAAAAACTGCTTTGTATTATGTGATCACAGTATGCATCTCTCAACTAGGTCCCATTGAAACATAGGCCCATATGCAATTCACTTTTTTTTCCTGAGTTTTCTCCTAGGTGATATATTCACAACTTGTCATAAAATTCCCTTTAAGTCATCAGCAACCATGAAAACACTCAAAATAAATTTGATAGCACCTTTTCTCATAATTTTGGGTACTTTTTCAATTGTAAAATGCTGAAAAGTTAGTTTAAAGAGAAGATGAAAGTAGTAAGGTGAAAAAGTTAATTGCATATAGGCCATAGTGCGAATTGTTGAAAGATTAGTAAATTGGCACTGCATTGCAGCATTTTTTAAAATCTAGAATAGCTATTCCATAAATAAGAAGACATAAGGTTATAACTACTTTTTCCTCTTTCCTAGAATGCCTCCTAGTATATTTGCGAGACATAGCTCAGAAATTGATTGGTGTGAAACAAATTACCTCCATTCTGAATATGTGGCAGAATACTACAATACGGTAGGTTAAGTAATACAGCATACGTTGAAATTTGGTATTTACTGTCTTAATGTGTGGCAGCTGCAGCAATACTTGTAAGAATTCTTTGTGAAGTAGTCTAGGAATGACTGGAAACCTCTGCTAACACGCAAATCCCCACTGATCCAGGGGGAAGAACATGCATTAGCGAATGAAAGCTACCAGCTGGCGATCAGTTAGCTGGCAGATGTGGTAATTAATGCCAGCCATTTGATTAGCAGTTGGTGGCTTTCACTTGCTAGCAAGGCTTCCTCTTATTTTGGTCAGTGGAGATTTGCAGGTCAGGAGACTTGCAAAAAAACATGACAAGGCAGAAGTCACCATTCCTTTTGCCATAATAATTTATTACTGAAAAATAAACAGGAAATTGTATACTTAGCTATGGTAATTTTCTATTCTGGTGCCTCTATGCCAGCACACTAATGGGCACTGGGCAATATTCTGTACCTATCTGCCGTTTTGGCTATAAAAAAAAGTTGAAAATTTGGTGTTACTCATTCCTAGGTAAATTATGTTAGTGCAGTAAGTACACATTTTTTTCTGTTCTCCCAATGCCACCCTGGTAGCAACCTAATGGGCTCTAATTAGCCAAATGAAGGAACAAGTGGCTGGGATGATTTCAATTTAACATAACTACAGATGTCCAGCTGAGTTTTCCAAAGATAAGACTTAGGGCTCTTTCACATTAGGGCAGATTTTCTGCGTTTCAACGCAACAGGTAAAGTTTGCGTTACCCAAGGTAAAATGAAAGTCCATAGACTTTCATTTTAGCTTTCACATATAACGCTGCGTTTTTGTGCGTTGCGTTACACTGCACCCAGGCGCAGTTTTTCGGCCGACGCTAGCTTTATGCGTTACAATGTTAGTCAATGTAAAACGCACACTATGCGCGTCTTTTTTTTTTTTTTTTTTTTTTTTAAACACACACAAGGCTTTATTGATAATTACAAATATTATACAGGATAAGAGGGGATGAAATACAAAAGTACATCATTGCATCTGATAGGATTACATCAATGGAAACATATCTGAGAGCGGAGCAGAGCAAGAGCAGAGACAGATGTATACCTGTGGATGCATATACAGTGTAGGCATTTTAGAGAAGATATATTGAGTGAATGAGGACCAATCTCAACACAATGAAGGGATAGCATATATCAGATTGAGCATACCATAGGGGGTCATCTAGGTCTAGGGTGCTGTCAAGCACAGATCTGGTTATACGTCAGTGTTCGCTGGGAATCTTTAAGGGAGAAGGTTTCGTAGGGAAGGTGGGGTGGGAGCAGAGGCGTATGGAGAGGGATGCAGGCATGGCTAGAGCTATGGGCGCCCCCTGCAGCATGGGCGCCATTCCTGCACCCATGTTGACACTGTCACAGCTGCTCGTTCTGTCCAGGAGAGCGATAACAGAGGAGGCGCCACTAGGGGGAGCTCCAGGCAAGAGTGCACTGAGCTCTGACGTCTTTGCAAGAGAGTGGGAAGCACGCTGAGTAGGGTGGGGCTGGAACTGCACGAGAATAGAAGACATGGTGACTGGGACTGTTTCTCTCCCTCAGATTCTGCAGGATGGGGAGTACAGTCATTGTGGCATGAAAAGGTATGTAGATTAGGTCTGCACAGGGGGAAGGGAGCTGTATGAAGAACTGACTCTGCTGGCAGCGTCTGTTTCGCTTCCCTGTGAGGCATGTGCAATGTGACAGGCTTCCCTGCAATGTGAGCCTCACTATCTGCTATTGCTGTGTGTTTACCCCCCCCCCCCCCCTCCTCTTGTCTGTTATTGCTGTCTGTCTGTGACCCCCTGTCTGTTATTGCTGTGTGACCCCTCCTGTCCGTTATTGCTGTCTGTGTGACCTCCTTGTCTGTTATTGCTGTCTATGTGACCCCCCCTCCTGTCTGGTATTGCTGTGTGTGTGACCCCCCTGTCTGTTATTGCTGTGTGTGTGACTCCCTGTCTGTTATTTCTGTCTGTGTGACCCCCTGTCTGTTATTGCTGTCTGTGTGTGACCCCCCTGTCTGTTATTGCTGTCTGTGTGACCGCCTGTCTGTTATTGCTGTCTGTGTGACCACCTGTCTGTTATTGCTGTCTGTGTGTGACCCCCCTGTCTGTTATTGCTGTCTGTGTGACCCCCTGTCTGGTTTTGCTGTCTGTCTGTGACCCCCTGTCTGTTATTGCTGTCTGTGTGACCCCCTGTCTGTTATTGCTGTCTGTGTGACCCCCTGTCTGTTATTGCAGTCTGTCTGTGACCCCCTGTCTGTTATTGCTGTCTGTCTGTGACCCCCGTCTGTTATTGCTGTCTGTCTGTGACCCCCTGTCTGTTATTGCTGTCTGTGTGACCCCCTGTCTATTATTGCTGTCTGTGTGTGACCCACTGTCTATTATTGCTGTCTGTGTGTGACCCCCCTGTCTGTTATTGCTGTCTGTGTGACCCCCTGTCTGTTATTGCTGTCTGTCTGTGACCCCCTGTCTGTTATTGCTGTCTGTGTGACCCCCTGCCTTGGTTTGCTGTCTGTCTGTGACCCCCTGTCTGTTATTGCTGTCTGTCTGTGACCCCCCTGTCTGTTATTGCTGTCTGTGTGACCCCCGTCTGTTATTGCTGTCTGTGTGACCCCCGTCTGTTATTGCTGTCTGTGTGACACCCCCCTCCCTGTCTGTTATTGCTGTCTTCTGGCTGCACTCTGACTCTCACAGGTGGACAAGATGTTTGATCAGCAGCACTGTGGGGTGCAGGCTTTGCTTCAGTGTAAAGGATGTGGTGTTAGAGGGCAGAGGGGGCTGTAAAGACAGCACTATTGTAATCTAGAAATGGACATTTACAGAAAAATCTACTTGGAGAATGATCATAAAATGTGCACTATTGTATAGTAATGGAATACAGTACTATCTCTGGCGTTCCCTCTCTGCCCACTGCTCTCTCACTTTCTCTCCTCCTCTCTTGCTGTCTCTCCCAGCATCTCTCAGACCGCCTGTTTAGCTTTCTCTGGCAACAACCTCTGCCCGTTCTCTCTGTTCACAATCACTTTATTTCACCATCTGCCAATGTATTTATGTAGCAGTAACGTCTTCTGCAGCACTTTACAGGGTACATAGTCATGTCACTGATTGTCCCAATCTAACCCTACCATAGTCATAGTATAATGTCCTACCATATTATTATTATTATTATTATGTATTTATTGATACAGAACTGACAGAGAAAGAAGGGGGGCGCAATTTCAGTGTTTGCCATAGGCGCTTTGTTACCAAGATACGCCCCTGGGTGGGAGGCACGTTAAGATATTTTCCATTTGTCCCATACTAGGTGGAATTTTTTCCCACAACCTCTGTGGGCGTATATTAGTTTTTTATATGGGATGGAATTGTTGACCCTTTTCTTCCAATTAGATAAGGTGGGTAGTAACGGAGATAGCCATTTGTTGGCAATTTCTTGTCTGGCCATGAAGAGTGTTTCAGATAGGAGAGTTTTGGAGGAGGAGTCTAGGTCTTCGTCTTGTATAACTCCTAGTAGCAGGGCCGGCCTTAGGTTTCACAGCGCCCTGAGCGAAACCTGATTTTGGTGCCCCCCCCCCCCCCCCGCCATTCATCCTCTTCATGTGTGCGCGCGCACACACACACACACACACACACACACACACACAGGCAGATCCCCCCTTTAGTATATATAGGCAGATTCCCCCCTTTAGTGTATGTATAGGCTAGGCTTGCAAATCCTCTTTTAGGCCTGGTGCACACCAAAAACCGCTAGCAGATCCGCAAAATGCTAGCAGATTTTGAAACGCTTTTTGTTATTTTTCTATGGCGTTTTGCTAGCGTTTTGCGGATTGCTGCTGCGGTTTTCAGTATAGTACATTTCATATATTGTTACAGTAAAGCTGTTACTGAACAGCTTCTGTAACAAAAACGCCGGCAAAACCGCTCTGAACAGGCGTTTTTCAGAGCGGTTTGCGTTTTTCCTATACTTAACATTGAGGCAGAAACGCACCCGCAATCCAAAAAATGCCTCACCTCAGCATTTTTCGTTTCTGCAAAACGCCTCCTGCTCTGGTGTGCACCACCCCATTGAGATACATTGACCAAGCGGATCCGCAGCCGCAGAAACGCTGAAAAAGCCGCTCGGTGTGCACCAGCCCTTAGTGTATATAGGCAGATCCAAGACTATGACTATAGTAGGATTAGAGTGTGAGCTTCTCTGAGGACAGTCAGTGACATGACTATGTACTCTGTAATGTGCTGCAGAAGATGTCAGTGCTATATAAATACATAATAATATGGTAGGACATTAGACTATGACAGGGATTAGATTGTGAGCCCCTCTGAGGACAGTCAGTGACATGACCATGTACTCTGTAATGTGCTGCAGAAGATGTCAGTGCTATATAAATACATAATAATAATATGGTAGGACATTTGACTATGACTATGGTAGGGTTAGATTGGGACCTCCTCTGAGGACAGCCAGTGACATGACTATGTGCTCTGTAATGTGCTGCAGGAGAGGTCAGTGCTATAGAAATACATAATAATAATAATAATAATAATATGGTAGGGCATTAGACTATGACTATGGTAGGATTAGATTGTGAGCTCCTCTGAGGACAGTGACATGACTATGTACTCTGTACAGTGCTGCAGAAGATGCCAGTGCTGTGTAAATAAATAATAAATGGTAGCACATTGGGTTATGACTATGTTAGAACAGCACGGCCCGCGTAGTGGTTAGCACTCTCGCCTTGCAGTGCTGGGTCCCTGATTCAAATCCTAGCCAGGCCAACATTTGCATGGAATTTGTATCCCCCCCCCCCACCTGCGTGGGTTTCCTCTGGGCACGCTGGTTTCCTCCCACATCCCAAAAACATACAGATAAGTTAATTAGCTTTCCCCTAAATTGGCCCTAGAGAGGAATACATACACTACACTGATACATACATAGACATAGTAGGACAATGGTAGGGATTAGATTGTGAGCTGCTCTGAGGGAGTTAGTGACAAGACTATGTACTCTGTACAGTGCTGCCGAAGATGTCAGCATTAAATACATTTATAATAAAAAAAATGGTAGGATTAGACTGTGAGCTCCTCTGAGGACAGTCAGTGACATGACTATGTACTCTGTAATGTGCTGCAGAAGATGTCAGTGCTCTATAAATACATAATAATAATAATAATAATAATATGGTAGGACATTAGACTATGACTATGGCAGGATTAGATTGTGAGCTCCTGTGAGGACAGTCAGTGACATGACTATGTACTCTGTAATGTGCTGCAGAAGATCATGTCAGTGTTATATAAATACATAATAATAATAATAATAATAATAATATGGTAGGACATTAGAGGGATGCACGTAGACTGAGGCAAAGAAGGTGGGCACAGGGGGGACACATGGAAGGTGGGCACAGGGGGGGGGCGGGGGCGCATGGAAGGTGGGCACAGGGGGGGACGCATGGAAGGTGGGCA
Source organism: Hyperolius riggenbachi (assembly GCF_040937935.1). Lineage (NCBI taxonomy): Eukaryota > Metazoa > Chordata > Amphibia > Anura > Hyperoliidae > Hyperolius > Hyperolius riggenbachi. Next base: position 296,978,286 of record NC_090646.1, on the reverse strand, counting down.
CAGGGGGGGGGGGGCACATGGAAGGTGGGCACAGGGGGGGGACGCATGGAACGTGGGCACAGGGGGACGCATGGAACGTGGGCACAGAGAGGGGACGCATGGAAGGTGGGCACAGGGGGGGGGACGCATGGAAGGTGGGCACAGGGGGGGACGCATGGAAGGTGGGCACAGGGTGGGGACGCATGGAAGGTGGGCACAGGGTGGGGACGCATGGAAGGTGGGCACAGGAGTGGACGCATGGAAGGTGGGCACAGGGGGGGGGGGACGCATGGAAGGTGGGCACAGGTGGGGGGACGCATGGAAGGTAGGAAGGTGAGCACAGCGCAGCATGCAAGAAAGGTGGGCACAGTAGGATGCCGGGAGAGTAGTCACACAGAGATGCACAGGGAGAGAGGGTGAACACAGGATAGAGACAGAGATGGACACAAGACTACAGATCAAATAACAGAAATAAGAAGCCAGAATATATCACCTCCTCCCTCTTTGGCTGAGAGTCCCTCAGTCTGGCTGTGTCTCCGCTCCCACCTCCATGTACGGCCCAGGCTATCTAGATGTTATCTGTCTCCGATCTCCCCCTCCGTGTACAGCTGCTGGTTGGGTCTGCCTGCGTCTCTGCTCTTCCTCTCTCCTCCTGGCACAGCTCCCAGTGCTCGTCTCACTCCACTGCTCCTCACTCCTCTTGTAAGTCCAAATTTCGCGCCACAGCAGCTGCTGAATGCTGACACGCAGCTGAATAAACATCAAGGGGAGAGGAAGCAGGAGGAGGGGTAGGCGGTGCCCTGGTCCTTCTACTGCTAATCAGCAGCCTGACAAACACTGACCACGTGGGTCAGTACGACATTGGGCAGCGCTACCACTGAAGATGGACCTGCCAGAGCCCGCAGCCAAATAGATATGCGGCCAGACCGGCAGGAGCGCCCCCTGGAAGCCGGCGCCCTGAGCGACCGCTCTGGTCGCTCAGGTCAAAGGCCGGCCGTGCCTAGTAGGCATAGGATAGGGTCAAGTGGAACGGGGCTACCCATTTTGTCATGTATGAATTTGATGACTTGAGTCCAGAAAGCGGTCAGGGGGGGGGCACTCCCATAACAAATGCATGAAAGAGGGGGAGGCCATTAAGCATCTAGGACAGGTATCTGAGTGAGCTGGGTTGTATTTAGAGACTATAGCTGGGGTAAGGTATACTTGATGTAATATGTACAGCTGAGTGCTGCGCTCCCGTATGCAAGGAGTGGATTTTTTAACCATAAGGAGGGCGTCTTCCCAGTCATCATCCTGAATTTCGACCCCTGCTGCCTCCCATTTATCCCTGGATTTCACCGTGCGTTCCAGGGCGTTCTTGTTGGCCATTACTTTATATATGTTCCCTATCATATGTGGAGTAGGGCCATTGGCTATCATATCTATAATGGGTGTACTATTGATCTTAAGGGGTAGATGCTTGAATTGACACATGAAGGCATGCTGCAGTTGTAGGTACCTAAACTGCTGGCTGGTGGGTAATTTGAATTTGGCTACTAGGGCCTGGAAGGTAAGTAGTTGTCCCTGCGTAAGAATGTGCCCCAGGAAGACAATACCATGGGAGCTCCAAAAATTGTGGTCAGGGATGGTGTTAAATTCAGGCAGTGCAGGATTATTCCAAAGAGGTGTATAATATTCGTGCCCATCAATAGAGAATTCCCTCTGAACACATTTCCATACACCTACGAACTGTCTCAGAATGGTATTATCTTGTCTTTTGGGTGGGAGGTGTGCGGATAGGACCTCTAACACCAAACACTCTCTGTGGGGGTCGGGGCCGTATCCTAGAGTTTCAGGGTTCACTGCATGTGGGACTACAAACCAAGCTGCCAGGTGTTGCAATTGAGAGGCCAGGTAGTACATGTGAAAGGAGGGGAAGGCAATACCCCCTAGGTTATTTGAGTTTTGTAGCAATGTGTATTTTAATTTGGCTCTGCCATTGCCCCAGATAAAAGCTAGGAGAATAGATCTGAGGCGCTTGAAGAATTTTTGGGGGATGTATATGGGAGAATGGTGGAAGAGATATAGCAGTTTAGGTAGCAATATCATTTTAATTAGGCTCGTGCGGCCTATCACAGAAAGGGGAAGTTTGGCCCATGCGGGTCTGCACATAGGGAATTAGGTTGTATATTTCGTCAGAGAGGTATTGCTTGGGGGACGTGAAGATGTGTACACCAAGATATTTAAAGGATTGCACTACTTGCAAAGGTATTACTGAGGTGGAGGATGAGTCCCCGGGTTCATCTAACAGGAGTACCACTGACTTCGAGCGGTTGACACACAGTCCAGAATAATAACTTGTTTCATCTATTATATCCAGGGCGCAGGTGAGAGAAGGCCCACTGTCAGCCAAATATAGAATTGTATCATCGGCGTACATACTTATTTTGTCTTCTGAGTTGGGGGTTTTTAAGCCCACCACCCCAGGGTGATTTCTGAGTCTATGTGCCAAGGGCTCTGCTACCAGGGCATATAATAAGGGGGATAAGGGACACCCCTGTCGTGTTCCCCTTCCCAAGGGGAAAGTGTCGGATATCCAGGAATTTGTGCAGACTCGGGCAAGGGGGTTGGTATAGAGTAGTTGGACCTATTTACAGAACCTTTCTCCAAACCCAAACCTGGCAAGGACCGCAGACAGGAAAGGCCACTCCACAGAGTCGAAGGCCTTAGCAATGTCCAACGAGGCAATGGCCCTTTTACCCATATTGGTGTGTTGGCATTGCATATTAGAGAATAGGCGACGTATATTTATAGCTGTGTTTTTACCTGGCATGAACCCAGTTTGGTCGGCATGCACTAATGAAAGTATAACTGAGTTAAGTCTTATGGCAAGGATTTTGGCAAGGACCTTCACATCGTTTGTGAGAAGCGAAATGGGTCTGTACGATTCACAGAACTGTGGGTCCTTGCCAGGCTTGGGCAAAACTACTATTAGGGCCTCTCTCATTGAGCGTGGAAGTTCCATAGTGTCTAATGACTGTTGAAATACTTCTAGAAGTGTGGGAGCTATTTCATCTGTGTATTTTTTGTAAATTTCAGAGGGGATACCGTCTAGCCCAGACGCTTTTTTGCTGGGAAAGCTTGCAATAGCGCAGTCTATTTCTTCTAGTGTGATGGGCATCTCTAGGTATGTACATTGTGCCTCATCAAGTCGTGGTAAATTGAGTTCAGAGAGGTATGCTTCAGCGTCTGATTGTGATGCTAAAGTTTTACTAGAGTATAAGTCAGAGTAGTAGTCATAGAAGACTTTATTAATTTTACTGGGTGAGGATACAATATTGCCTGTCGAGTCTGCTATAAAGGGGATAATTGGAGGGGATGTGTGTGGTTTGGCTAGGTGGGCTAGTAGTGCGCCGGCTTTTTCTCCCATTTCGTACCGCAGCTGTTTATTAAAAAACAACTTACTGAGAGTCATTTCTTTTAATAACTCACTGTGCTCATTATGGGTTTTGTCCATTATTCTTTTGTTTTCAGGGTTTGGGTGGGCAGTGTATTGGTTTGTGGCTTGTGTTACTTGAGTGGCCAATGTTTGCAGTTTGTTTTGGGTGGCAGATTTATGTGTGGCGACCGCCTGTATTAAAGTACCTCTGAGGTAGGCCTTGAAGGTGTCCCATAGAAGTTTTCTATTCTCCTCCTCCCTGTGTATGAAGAAGAAATCCTCAATGTGCTTAAGGAGATTGTCAGCTTTCATGAGTTCCAGCCAAAATGGATTAAATTTCCAGTAGGTGAAGGGGGGTTTTAGGCCCCAGTTTAGGGAGACTGTAAGTGGAGAGTGGTCAGAGAGCAGTCTCGGTAAAATCTGAGCATCCTCAATCATGGGGGCAAGGCAGGCAGAGCCAAATATGTAGTCTAATCGTGATCTTGTATTGTGTGTGTTAGAGGAGTAGGTGTAGGCCAGTTCAGAGGGGTGTATGTGCCTCCATGTGTCAACCAATTGCATATCTGACATGAGGTTATAAAAAGTGGTGTTTTTGTTTTCTTGCGGGGGGTGCCTGTCCCTAGAAGCATTACAGACATTCAGTGGCGTAGCTAAGGAGCTGTGGGCCCCGATGCAAGTTTTACAATGGGGCCCCCCAAGCACTCTATACATAACGATTGATACGGCGCACCAAAACCTGACAATGGCAACTACAGTAACAGAGGTGCAAGAGGGGGTTGGGGAGCAGTTTGTTATTGATTACTGCTATTTAAAGCATCTATAGAAGTGATTATTACCAGCACAGGACCAATAGAGAGCGAATACTGATGTTCAGGGAGGGCCCTATGGGGCCCCTCTGGCCCAAGGGCCCCGATGCGGTCGCAACCTCTGCACCCCCTATTGCTACGCCCCTGCAGACATTGTTAAAGTCACCTAGCCATAGAGAAGGGATTCCTGGAAACTGCAGCATGAAATTTATACCTTCTTTTAGGGGTGTAGAGGAGAATGGGGGAGGGATGTAAAAGGCTAGAATAAGCAAAGGGGTACCATATATTTCGCAGTGCATGAAGATGTATTTGCCCATTGGATCAGCTTTCACTAGGAGTGGATTGAATTGGACACACCTGCCAATAATTAAAGAGACTCCCCTGGAGTATTGTGAGTAGGTAGCATGGTACATCCAGCCAATCCAATTCCTACGAAGGGCAAGTGTCTTATTGCCAGTTAGGTGTGTTTCAGTAAGGACAGTGATATCTGGTTTATATCCCTTTAAGTAGTTCAGGATTGTGGACCTTTTAATCCTATCATTTAAACCTCTAACGTTCCAGCAAATTGCTTTTAGACATTTAGCCATTTGGTTGACTTCTCAGTGGTGTATTAAAGTGCACTACGACCATATCTATATGCCAAAGATTTGCTGTGAGACTGCATACCACATCCACACAGAATAAAGCCTTAGAACAAATAACAAAACTTAAACATTGAACGAAAAATAAAAAACCCGAACACCCCATACCACCCGGTTTTGTCTGAGACAAAACTTTTTGTTCCCTCCCCAAAAAAAACCCCGAAGGAGGATTTCCAAAGATAGGTGTACGCACGAAATGTGCAGCCCACCTACCGGGGGAAACCCGAAGAGAGGAGAGAAAACACTAAATTAGGATTCCTGTAAGGGTTGCAAACTTAAAGGTACAGTTACACATCCAACACACCGCTGTATTTAGGGAATGAAAGTGTGGTTAGATATTGCACAAATATAACATCCTAGTTTGCTGCAGCAGGATACTTATGACTGTATGATTATATAGTGGATCAACGTATCAAAACCCAACGTGGTGTAAGAGGCATTTAGGTTATTAGGATTGGGTAATTCAGAGAACAGTTCGGAAGTCCAGTAGGTTCAAGTTGTTAGAGACATAGCATGGAGGGATGCGGAAACATGCTACCATGTCTGCTGGAGAACGTTCAGTTCCGTAAATGCTGGTATTCATCCGGAAAAGGACAGGGGGGTACTGTGTACTACTCGGCTGGAGCAGGAAACATTTTGGATATGCCGTCCATATTTAATGGAGAGTGGAAGTGCACACTGAGTAAAAGGGTAGTGTTTGTTGCTGGGGGCAGATTCGTGCCTTACTTATACAGAGTACGGAGCAGAGCAAGGAGCAAGGAGAAGGGGAGCAAAGGAAGTTTATGGCAGTGGTGTTGATAAAGGTGAAGATTGTAACACACGTGTGCACAAAGTTTTGCGGCATATATGGAGAAACAGTACCTTTGGTAGTTATAGGGGAAGGTGTCCAGCACATCACTCGGCATCTTCAAGCCTTGGGGAGTTCCGCGGGGCTTTGTTTTCGTCTAACCACTTGGAGGCCTCCTCTGGTTTTAGGAAAAAGAGCGTGCGGCCCCCGGCCACCACCCGCAGCTTGGCTGGGTAAATCATTGCGTAGGATATAGCTGCATCTCGGAGCCTCTTCTTTACATTGAAAAAGCAAGCCCGCTGCTTCTGCACCTCTATGGAGTAGTCGGGATAGAAGGAGAGGCGTGCGTTCTGGAAGTGTACCTCGCCTTTCTCCCGGGCCGATTGTAGGAGGGTGTCATGGTCCCTGTAGTTTAGTAGCTTTAGGATGAAGGTGCGGGGTGGCGCGCCTGGTGGGGGCACCTTTGGAGTAATGCGATGGGCACGCTCCACGACAAAGGCCTGAGAAAACGTGTCGCGACCAAACAGGTCTATCAGTAATTGTTCCGTGAACTCGGCGGGTTTAGTCCCCTCAGCCTTCTCAGGGAGGCCGACGATTCTAATATTGGATCGCCGGTTTCGGTTCTCCAGATCATCTTGGCGTTCCCTCATGGTGCGTATGTCGGTTTGTACTGCCGTGAGGTCCGAGCGGAGAGGCCTGGTGTCATCTTCCAGCGTGCTAATGCGCTCTTCCGCACCCGTGACTCTAGAGCGGAGGTTCTGTAGGTCATGTCGGAGTAGGGACGTGTCTGTCTTCACCTCCTCGAGTCTGGAGGTTATAGCGGTAAGACTGCCTTGACAACTGGTTATAGCCTCCATTATCTGGTTGAGTGTGGGCGGAGCGGCCTCTTCTTCATCCGGCGTCATCTTGTTCCTGAGTACCCATGCGGTATTTCTGGAGTTTCGCAACTGCCTCCGATTGTCTCCTGGACATAATTTACCTTTGCAGGTGCAGGAGACGTTGGGCTAGCGTTTGGTGCAGGTTGTGGCTCTTTATTGAGTGTGCATATCAGTTTTATCGGATAATTTAGCGGTGCCTAGGCGGGAGCTCCACCAACCTGCGTCTTCACTCCATGAGCTTCCGGCCACGCCCCCACTATGCGCGTCTTTAAACCGTTAACGCAGGCAATTAGTCCCAGAATGCAACAGAGGAACAATGTAGAAAGTTGAAAACTAAAAAGCGTTTTCCTATGTGCTGTAACGCATTGAAAACGCATTAAAATGCACACTCACTGCAGTGCAACGCATATCAAAACGCATACAACAAAACGTATGCTTTGAGCGTTCTCCAATGCAAGCTCTGATGTGAAAGAGCCCTCAATCCTGTAGTGCTTTAGGAAGGTGCTGCTTTGCAAACGGACTCCATGACTGTAGGATCTGCACATGCGGATTCTTATCAAGCAAGGCAAGAGCAAGAAATCACATATACAGTACAGATCAAAAGTTTGGACACACCCTCTCATTCAAAGAGTTTTCTTTATTTTCATGACTATGAACATCGTAGATTCACACTGAAGGCATCCAAACTATGAATTAACACATATGGAAGTATAGTACATAACCAAAAAGTGTGAAACAACTGAAAATATGTCATATTCTAGGTTCTCAGTTAGAGGGGTTCTGGTATTGTGATTCATTATGTTTCTTGGATTGTATGATTGTATGTGTATGGTGGATGTTTTTTTTTTTAAGTGCTGCACCTTTGTAAATAAACATGTTATCTCAGTATTTACATACAGTACAGTACAGTACAGACCAAAAGTTTGGACACACCTTCTCATTCAAAGAGTTTTCTTTATTTTCATGACTATGTACATTGTAGATTCACACTGAAGGCATCCAAACTATGAATTAACACGTGGAAGTATAGTACATAACCAAAAAGTGTGAAATATGTCATATTCTAGGTTCTTCAAAGTAGCCACCTTTTGCTTTGATTACTGCTTTGCACACTCTTGGCATTCTCTTGATGAGCTTCAAGAGGTAGTCACCTAAAATGGTCTTCCAACAGTCTTGAAAGAGTTCCCAGAGATGCTTAGCACTTGTTGGCCCTTTTGCCTTCACTCTGCGGTCTAGCTCACCCCAAACCATGTCGATTGGGTTCAGGTCTGGAGACTGTGGCATCATCCCATATCTGGAACTCTCTTCCACAACCTGTACGTCATGCTCCAAACCTGGACATCTTCAAACGCACTCTTAAAACACACCTTTTCAGACAAGCTTATAACATTCTATAGCCCTTATTTACTTATCTGACACAATGTAATCAGAAGTAAAGGGTCACTGCCTCATCCATCCTCCACCCCCTTACCTAGTGTGTCCCCCACTACCCATTAGATTGTAAGCTCGCAAGGGCAGTGTCATCCTCCTAATGTTTACTGTTTTTGTCACAATATTTGTGCTGCATGGAACTCTGTTGTACATTTTGTTAGTGTATCTTGTCGTCTTATTGTGCTTTGTAAAGCGCTGCGGAATATGTTGGCACTATATAAATAAAAAATAATAATAATAATAATAAAAAGGACAAGGATCAAGAAGCACAGGAAAATGGCAAGAGTCACAACACTGCAAGAGTTTCAGAATGATCTAAAAATGTGCTGATAGCAAGTCCACCTTTTAAAGGGAACTGAGCATATAAAAAGTGTATTTAAAAAAATAAGTGTAAAAGGATAGTGTCTTTCCAAATATTAATGATTAAAAGTCCAGAGCAGTAGACTGTCACTTTTCACTTGTAACTGCATTTATTACCATGTTCAGCAGCAGAGCAGGGGGTTGCCATGTTTTTTCCTAAAAGCAGGGGCACATATGATGCTTCCCCTGCTCATCTCATGATCCTCATCCTGTGCCTGTAATCTGGTGGCTGTGCAGGAAGGGGGAAAGTCTCCATGGCAATGTGATAACATCTCCCATCTCACATTACAAAGAAGTACAAACTAACCAGCAAGCTCATGGTAACCCAGAACTCATTGGAGTGTGTAAGGGACTACAATGGTCCTAAAAGCCCCCTTACTAAGATGTTAAGAAAAACAAAAGTTTGCTTTCTTAAAACAGAAAGAATTTGCGATAATTCAGGTTGGAGTGAGCTGGAGATTTCTCTCAGTGCATCACTGCTGAATATATGCAAATTAACCATTGTACCCTTAGAAGCTAAACACACCTCCAGAACCACTGGAATGCAATGATGTGTCATTTTGTTAATTTGTACAGAGCCATAATAATCCAACATGCATAGAGACTGTTTCGGATTGTTTGATCTTCATCAGTGCATGGCATGGATTAATTTGGCTCTATGCAGTAGGGCTTGTAACACCGAGAGGTACAGACTAACCATTACAAAGAAAGGATTAATTAGGTAAACTCAACCCATTCTTGCAGGTCTGTGTCACAGAAGTCTGTCCTTTCCCAAGTGTGAAGATTCATTAGCTGAAGTATGTGTAAAGTAAACAGTAGCATTCCCTGCAGAAACAGAAGTTTCCCTGGGGGTCCTGGTCCTGTCACAGAGTAGGAGAGGTGGGGGAGCCAGCATTTACAGATCAGATACTGTAATCCATCTGATATGGATCAACCTATCAACCAATTATTGGTCTGAGCCATGCTTACGCGCTTTGAGTCCTTCAGTAGAAAATCGCTTTACAAATGTTATTTGTTGTTTATATTTTGTGGATAGCTACTTGGACTGTTACAGGGGCAATGCTTCTTTATAGTCTTGTTGACTCTAGCATCTCTCTGGTGATTGCATTTGGACTTTAGATTAATGGCAGAAATAGTGCCTGGCATGACTATGTACTCCGTAAAGTGCTGCAAAATAGGTCAGTGCTATACAAATCCTACCTAATAATATACAAGTGTCCCTGCGCCCCATGTCCCTGTGTCAGCTCTTTTGTGCTATTAATCATGTCCTGCACTGACAGCCGTTTGGACAAAACGCAGGACGGAACGCGCGTGTGTACGCGCGCGCATGGCGGTGACAGACCTGGAGCCTGTTTTTAAATGGGCTTAGGTCACTAGTACTGTACATAATAATATGGTAGGACTTTAGACTATGACTTTAGTAGGGATTCAATTGTGAGCTTCACTGAGGACAGTCAGTGAAATGACTATGTACTCTGTAATGTGCTGCAGAAGATGTCAGTGCTATATAAATACATAATAATAATAATATGGTAGGACATTAGACTATAACTATGGTAGGATTAGGTTGTGAGCTCCTCTGAGGACAGTCAGTGACACTACTATGTACACTCTAACGTGCTGCAGGAGATGTCAGTGCTATATAAATACATAATACTATGGTAGAACATTAGACTGTGGTAAGATTAGATTGTGAGCTCCTCTGAGGACAGACAATGTAATATGGTAGAACATTACACTATGAAAGGAAATATACTGTGAGCTCAGTGACATGACAATACAGGTCCTTCTCAAAAAATTAGCATATTGTGATAAAGTTCATTATTTTCTGTAATGTACTGATAAACATTAGACTTTCATATATTTTGGATTCATTACATACAACTGAAGTAGTTCAAGCCTTTTATTTTAATATTGATGATTTTGGCATACAGCTCATGAAAACCCACAATTCTTATCTCAAAAAATTAGCATATTTCATCCAACCAATAAAAGAAAAGTGTTTTTAAAACAAAAAAAAAAAGTCAACCTTCAAATAATTATGTTCAGTTATGCACTCAATACTTGGTCGGGAATCCTCTTGCAGAAATGACTGCTTCAATGCGGCGTGGCATGGAAGCAATCAGCCTGTGGCACTGCTCAGGTGTTATGGAGGCCCAGGATGCTTCGATAGCGGCCTTAAGCTCATCCAGAGTGTTGGGTCTTGCGTCTCAACTTTCTCTTCACAATATCCCACAGTTTATCTATGGGGTTCCGGTCAGGAGAGTTGGCAGGCCAATTGAGTACAGTAATACCATGGTCAGTAAACCATTTACCAGTGGTTCTGGCACTGTGAGCAGGTACCAGGTCGTGCTGAAAAATGAAATCTTCATCTCCATAAAGCTTTTCAGCAGATTGAAGCATGAAGTTCTCCAAAATCTCCTGATAGCTAGCTGCATTGACCCTGCCCTTGATAAAACACAGTGGACCAACACCAGCAGCTGACATGGCACCCTAGACCAGTGTTTCTCAACATTTTATTGGCATGTACCCCTTTTAAAACCCTGTACTCACCAAGTACCCCCTAGCATAGTAAACATTATCACAAGTACTCCTTGGCAAATATTTATTTGTTCAAATAAGCTTTATCATTTTCTAAAACTCTAAATTTGTTATTCTTGGTTAGGTATATCAAGCCAGAGTACCCCTTGGACCCATCAGAAGTACCCCCTGGGGTACGCGTACCACATGTTGAGAACCTAGGCCCTAGACCATCACTGACTGTGGGTACTTGAGTTGACACAGGACTTCAGGCATTTTGGCATTTAGCTCTCCCCAGTCTTCCTCCAGACTCTGGCACCTTGATTTCCGAATGACATGCAAAATTTGCTTTCATCCGAAAAAAAGTACTTTGGACCACTGAGCAACAGTCCAGTGCTGCTTTTCTGTAGCCCAGGTCAGGTGCTTCTGCCGCTGTTTCTGGTTCAAAAGTGGCTTGACCTGTAGCCCATTTCCTGCATACTCCTGTACACGGTGGCTCTGGATGTTTCTACTGCAGACTCAGTCCACTGCTTCCACAGGTCCCCCAAGGTCTGGAATCAGTCCTTCTCCACAATCTTCCTCGGTCCGGTCACCTCGTTGTGCAGCGTTTTCTGACACACTTTTTCCTTCCCACAGACATCCCACTGAGGTGCCTTGATACAGCACTCTGGGAACAGCCTTGCTTGAGGGTGTCAATGATGGCCTTCTGGACAGCAGTCAGGTCAGCAGTCTTACCCATGATTGCGGTTTTGAGTAATGAACCAGGCTGGGAGTTTTTAAAAGCCTCAGGAATCTTTTGCAGGTGTTTAGAGTTAATTAGTTGATTCAGATGATTAGGTTATATAGCTCGTTTAGAGAACCTTTTCATGATATGCTATTTTTTTGAGATAGGAATTTGGGGTTTTCCTGAGCTGTATGCCAAAATCATCAATATTACAACAATAAAAGGCTTGAACTACTTCAGTTGTGTGTAATGAATCTAAAATATATAAAAGTCTAATGTTTATCAGTACATTACAGAAAATAATGAACTTTACCACAATGTGAAATTTTTTTTAGAAGGACCTGTACACCAATCGCAGTACAAGGAGGCAGGCACAAAATCACGGTCAGAACAAAGCATAAGTCGACAACAATCGGGCAATTATGGTACAAAGGAGCAAGCAGGAATCGAGGTCAGACAAGAAATAGGTTCAGTAACAGAGTAGCAGATACAGGAATACAAGATACCAGGAAACCAGGGTTGTCCAGATACTCCAGCTTGTGAGCGCAAAGTTCTGGCAAAGGTTGCTCCTTGCAGGGCTCTTGTATAAGGAGGACACACCTGCAGCATGATCAACAAGCAAAGTCCATAGAGAGCAACCCTTGTAGTGGCAGAGCTGTCTCCAGCCAGCATAGAGCCACCCAGTGGTGGAACAACGAAAGTTCGGGTCATGCAAAGTCTCCAGAGCCACCTGCTGGTGGAATAAAGGAAGTTCATCAGAGTTCCAACCAATGCGGTCACCAGCAGGCGGGAAGTGGCATGACCAGATACCTAACACTCTGGTACTCCGTTACTTAGTTTTGTATTCTAGATCACTACTTCAGAATACATCTTCACTTTGCACTAATGTATGTCAAAATAGCCTGAAAAAGTCGTTTGCCAGTTTTGTGAAATGACTTTATAGCTCTTAAATTTTATTCAGTGGGATGAATTCTACAGCACTAGTGAAAAATTAGTTTGTACATATGTTGAAAAAGGGAAGAGAGGTAAACAGAGAGTATATTAATAACCAATAATCAGTGGGTTCATTGAAGATATGTAATCAGAGGCATTTTTAGACATAGGCATTACAGGCCATTGCCTGGAGAGCCATTGGTCCTTAGGGCACCATGCCCCTGGACTAAGCCACGCCCCAGCAGGTGTTCTATTACCTGCTTCTGCTGCATCCGCTTAGCGTAAGTTGCAGGCAGCTGTCACTGTGTCCCTCTGTGCCAATTTTCCCTCTGTGCATCCTTCTTTTCCCCTTTGAGCCTCCTCCTTTCCTCTTTGTGCCTCCTTCTGTCTCCATGTGCCTCCTTCAGTCTCCCTGTGCCACCTTCTGTTCCCCTGTACTAACTCTGCTCCCACGTTCCTCCTTTAGTCCCCCTATGCCACCTCTGTCCCCCTGCGCCTCCCTCTGTCCGCCTGTGTGCCTTCTTCTGTCTCCCAGTGCCTCCATTTGTCCCCCTGTGCCTCCTATCTCCCTGTTCCTCCTTCAGTCCCCCTTTGTGCCCTTTTCTGTCCCCATTGTGCCTCCTTCAGTCCCCCTGTGCCTTTAGTCCCCACTTTTCCCTCATTCTGTTCCCTATTGTGCCTCCTTCTGCCTACCCTTTGTACCTTCTTCAGTCCTCCTTTGTGCCTCCTTCTGACCCCATGCCTCCTCCTGTCCCCCTGTGCCTCCCTCTGCCCCTCTGTGTACCTCCTTCTGTCCTCCTGTGTGCCTCCTTTAGTCCTCCTTTGTGTCTACTTCTGACCCTTGTGCCTCCATCTGTCCTCCTGTGTGCCTCATTCTGTCCCCCATTGTGCCTCCTTTTGTCCCCGTGTGCCTCCTTTAGTCCTCCTTTGTGTCTACTTCTGACCCTTGTGCCTCCATCTGTCCTCCTGTGTGCCTCATTCTGTCCCCCATTGTGTCTCCTTTTGTCCCCGTGTGCCTCCTTTAGTCCTCCTTAGTGTCTACTTCTGACCCTTGTGCCTCTATCTGTCCTCCTGTGTGCCTCATTCTGTCCCCCATTGTGCCTCCTTTTGTCCCCGTGTGCCTCCTTTAGTCCTCCTTAGTGTCTACTTCTGACCCTTGTGCCTCCATCTGTCCTGTGTGCCTCATTCTGTCCTTCATTGTGCCTCCTTTTGTCCCCGTGTGCCTCCTTTAGTCCTCCTTAGTGTCTACTTCTGGCCCTTGTGCCTCCCTCTGTCCTCCTGTGTGCCTTCTTCAGTGCTCCTGTGTCTCCTTTTGTTCACCCTTTGTGCCTCATTATGTCCCCCATTGTGCCTCCTGTCTCCCAGTGTGCCTCCTTTGTGACTCCTTCTGGCCCTCAAGCCTTCTTTGGGCCCCCTTTGTGACTCCTCATATCCCTGTGCCTCCTTCTGTCCCCCTGTGCCTTCTTTTGCCCCCAGGCCTCTTACAGTCCCCATGCCTCGTGTCCCCTTGTGCTTCCTCTGCCACCCTGTGCATCCCTCCATTCCACTGTGCCTTAGCTCCTTCTGCCCCCCTCTGTGCCTCTCTTTGCCCCCTGTACCTCCTTATGTCCCCTTGTGCCACTATCTGTTCCTGTTTCCTATGCTCTCACATCCCTGCCGGAGTCCAGCGCTGTTCCTGAATGACCATCCTGTCTCCTGCTTCTTCTAGTGCTGGCACCTCACTCTCCTCATGTTGTGTGTAATCATGCTACATGCCCTGGCGGTAACCCCGAGTCAGGCTTGAGGTGGAAAACCGCAGCTCAGAGCAGTAACCAGAGTCTTACTCATGTTAGCCGCTAGAAGGTCTATGCACAGCCTTATGCGCAACGGGTGTTTCAACTCACCCTCTCCAAGATCCAGACACAGGAAGCAATTCTCCTCCATGTCCTCTGAGGCTCTGCTTCCCTCTGGTCAGATCGCCGTTTGTCGTCATGACGACAGGCGGCAATCTCACTACAGGGTTATAGCACTGCCCAGAGTACGGAGGGAGAAGTGCAGCACTGGATCCCTGGGACATGAGTAAGTGCTGGGCTGCTGCTGTCAGCATGATTTTTTTTTCCTGATTTTAGAATGCAAAACAATTGTACCGCTTTTAGACACTAAAATCTGGAAATAATCATAGTGCCAGGGAGGCTAAACTCAAAGGAATAATGTAAGGGCAGAGGTAAATAACTTGTTAAAGTGCAAAGTTGCTTGCTATATGGATCATCCTTATTGCATTCTGTGCAGGATTGTGATAGTCAGGTTTAGGAAGCATAGATACAGTGGCGGACATACGGCCGTGCAGGCCGTGCCGCCGCACGAGGGCCCCTGAAGTTCCGCTGCTTCAGGGGCCCATTAAGTATTGCATGGTTTTTTTTTTATTTTGCTTTCAATTTTTTTAACCTGGGGGGCCCCGACTCCTGTCCTCCCCCCTCACCTCGGGCCCCTCCCCCCTCACCTCGGCCCCCCCCCCTCATGCGGTGGGAGAGCGGAAAATACAGGAAGTCTTCGGCCGGGGCTGCAGCAGACGCTAGAGGCAGCTGCCGCTTGGTCTCCGATATGTCTCCAACTTGGAGACATATCGGAGACCAAGCGGCAGCTGCCTCTAGCGTCTGCTGCAGCCCCGGCCGGAGACTTCCTGTATTTTCTGCTCTCCCGCCGGCCGCCGCGCATACCGGGAGGGGGGCCCCGAGGTGAGTGAGGGAGGATAGGAGTCGGGCCCCCCACCCAGATAGCTACCCACCCGGCTACCTTACCCACCCGGCTACCTAACCACCCTGCCTGCTACCTACCCACCCACCCGGCTACCTACCCACCCGGATACCTACACACCCACCCGGCTACCTACCTACCCACCCGGCTACCTAACCACCCACCTGGCTACCTACCTACCCACCCGGCTACCTAACCACCCTGCCGGCTACCTACCTACCCGGCTACCTACCCACCCGGATACCTACACACCCACCCGGCTACCTACCCGGCTACCTACCCACCCGGCTACCTAACCACCCACCCGGCTACCTAACCACCCACCCGGCTACCTACCCGGCTACCTAACCACCCACCCGGCTACCTAACCACCCACCCGGCTACCTACCCGGCTACCTAACCACCCACCAGGCTACCTACACACCCACCCGGCTACCTACCCACCCACCAGGCTACCTACCTACCTACCCACCCGGCTACCTACCAACCCACCAGGCTACCTACCTAAAGACCCACCACGCTATCTACCCACCCACCCACCTAACCACCCACCTACCCACCCACCAGGCTACCTACCCACCCGCCTACCCAGCCACCCACCAGGCTACCCACCCACCCGGCTACCCAGCCACCCACCAGGCTACTTACCCACCCGGCTAAGGGCTACCTACCTACCCACCCGGCTGCCTACCTACCTACCCACCAGGCTACCTATCCACCCAACCACCCATGGGAGCTGCGCGCCGGATGGAGGCTGGGACAGGAGGTCTGCTGCTGCAGGTGAGTAAATGTTTTTTTTTATTATTTATTTTAGCAGGTGTATGTTCTGGGCAGGTCTGCCACATGATTGCGTGTATGTTCTGGGCAGGTCTGCCACATGATTGCATGTATGTTCTGGGCAAATTTGCTACATGATTGCATGTGTTTTCTGGGCAAATCTGCTGACATGATTGCACGTATTTTCTGGGCATGTCTGCCTACATGATTGCACGTATTTTCTGGGCATATCTGCCGACATCATTGCACGTATTTTCTGTGCATATCTGCCGACATCATTGCACGTATTTTCTGGGCATATCTGCCGACATCATTGCACGTATTCTCTGGGCATATCTGCCGACATCATTGCACGTATTTTCTGGGCATATCTGCCGACATGATTGAATGTATTTTCTGGGCAAATCTGCCGACATGATTGAATGTATTTTCTGGGGGGCGTGGCCAAGATGGCGAAGTGAGAAGAAGTGTCTTCTGATGCTCCGCTGCCCGGCTTCAGCCATTTAGCACACCGCCGCTGTCGACGCACCTCCAAACCGGCCAAAACACCGTGCTATATCCCCTAGACTCGGAAACACAAACTGGAGTCCTGGTGTGAGCCGCCGCTGGAGAGCGGGAGTAAAACGAATCCGGACCCGGAGACCGCCGCCTTGTCCTGGGACGAGCAGGAAGGGCCCGAACGCCCTCACAGATCGCAGCACAGATTTCATCCATACTCTGCTATGCCTCCTAAAGGGTCGAAGTCTAGAGACAAGGAGGAACACAAAGACCTCCCAGAGGATGCTGAAGTTACCTCAGCCCAACAACGGCCGCCGCCAAAGGGGAGACAGGCAAAGGACGGCGACATCATGGCTGACCACGAGGAAGATGAGCCTCCCATGCCAAGCCCTGCAGAGCTACTTGATGCTATCAAAACATGCCAATCGGCACTTACCAAAAAAATTGACAGCATGGAAGTCAATATAGGGTTCCTACGCAACGATGTGAGCAAGATCAGGGACAGGACCAAGGAGCTGGAGCAGCGTACTTCAGACCTAGAAGATACAGCCCAGGCGCACCGCATAGCCATCCCAGGTATGCAGCAACGACTATCCCAACTTGAAAACCGTGCAGAGGACGCGGAAAACCGAAACCGCAGAAGCAACCTCCGCATACTGGGGATACCTGAGGGAGCAGAGGGTGCAGACATGGCCTCTTTCATCGAAAACCTACTCAAGCAGCTCCTACCAGAATCCACGTTCTCTCCATTCTTTGTGATCGAGCGCGCTCACCGAATGACCACCAGAAAGAAACTCCCTGGGGCCCTCCCGAGACCGGTAATTCTTAAACTCCTGAATTTTAAAGACAGGGACGCTATACTATCTGCCTCCAGGAAAGCCGGTGAGTTACATTTTCAAAATACTAAACTTATGATATTTCCTGATTACACTGCTGAGACGCAGAGGCAGCGAGGTGCCTTTCAGCAAGTTAAAAATAAGCTGCGCGAGAAGCAGATTACATACGCAATGCTGTTCCCGGCCAGACTCCGTGTTCAGGATGGAGACAGGACCCTCTTTTTTGACACTCCGGCGGAGGCCTTAACATGGATCGAGTCTTTGCCCCAAAAATAAGGTACTTCTACCATATCCGAGAGCTATGTGGCTGCATCGCCTCCCCCACCTCCCGCGTGTACCCGGGTTGAGAAGGTACTGCTTTCCTTGATCCTACCATCTCCAAATCATTAACTTTATTGCTTCCTAAAAGAAATTGTCCTGAGATACTAATCCAGAGGATATGAGTATATATATATATGATTATGCTTCTCGGGGCTAACTCCTACCATATTACACAATATGGCTGAATGTTAAGTGCCCTCCGGGCGCCGCCCTTCTTCACCAGCTTATCCTTGCCCGGGAACGAGGATCCCCGCCCCTGGTTTACACAGTGCTATGTGATGCAGGCCCCCCCCCCCCTCTGAGCTCTCGCCATGATACGCAGGTGCCCTGAGGGAGCGATGTCACAGTACTGAATCTCTTTTTGAACATTGAAACATCGCCTAGGCTGTGGTGCTCTCCACCCGGGCGCTCACCACTGCACTATATTGGAACTGTGGGCTCCGGAGTGGGGGAGGAAATAAATATAATATATATAATATAAGGAACCGTCCGCCCAAGATAAGCGGAAATTTCTTAACGCTAACCGGACGATTACATTAACCAGGCAATGAAGAAGAAACTTTACAACTGTACACGCTGATACTTGTGTATTTGATATAAGGGATGGTGGGCTCTGACAAGACTGCAGCGATGTGGGGAAGGATGAGGGTTGAGTCCTTGATGTGGGTGAGGGGGAAGGAGGTCTTGATGTACTGCCGCACAAGTATCTCTGTTGGTACCTTATGTGATACATGTTATGCTTACTGTTCAGATAGACTGGCTTGGTTGTGTGTTGGTAACTTAAAGGTTGGAAGAATGTGAATATGTTAAGTGAAACCAAAGTACTATAAAACAGCAGTAGAATATTAGGAAAAGGAAAGGGCACCTAGATAGAAGAGACAATAATGAGGCGGCATGAGACTGGACGCGATATACATATATAGGGGACTTCATACATGAGAGGGGGCACAAAAACTGTGCTAACGTGTTAGCTGAATAGACCTAAGCAATGGCTAGAGTTTACCACTAGAGGGTGCTGTTGGCTAGCCGTCTGAAACTCCTACTTATCTGTACAACTCATAGCGAAATTCCAGCGGAGGTGTTATTGTATGACCCTTGTTGAAAACTAGCGCCGAAATATCTGCTTGCATAAAAATCTCCTCCTAGCTACGCTTAGAAGCCCCTAAAGATAGCAACTTAAGCCATATACACGGCGTCTTAGTTATAGTGGCCCCTACCTGCAATCCCTCTATAACTAGATAGAACGGCAGTGACAGCCCCTATTAACTTTCCACTGCATTATACCTCGCCTCTGCTCTACCTAACAAACCTTCACTGATACATGGGCTTAGGAGTGCAGGTCAACAGCAGAAAGACTCACATTCGCGCCCTTCCTCGCCTAAATAATCTTCTATAATGGAAGCTCACTCGCTGTATATGCTATGCATACATTCCTTCTCTGGAGGGTGCATGACTGATGCCTCTGTGGCTGGATGCCACTAATAATCCTGGGCTCTCCCTATAAAAGATGTACGCCCAGAACCCCTTCCAAAAATAGCTGCAAACAACTGAATAACCTTGTTTGCTATCCGCATGGACCACATTCCACCTCGTATGGGTGGGGATTGAAGACGGTGGGCCTCCTTGCCCCTGGTCTAGGCCTCTCACATGCCGTCCAGGAAAGAGTAAAAAAGGGTGCCGCATACACAACATAAAAGCATAAATATTCTCTTAGTGCTGGTTTCATGTGACGATGTCTGCATGAATTTTCTGACCATAAGCCTTAAAGATGTTTCCTCCCAATGTTTGGGTGCAGCCGGGCAGCGGATCCATCTTCTTCCTTGATACCGCCGCCCCCACGTAGGGGTCTCCCCTGCACTGTTAACACTGTCTGAGTCCTGTAGGTGATTCAGGCCTAGTTACTAAAGTTGGGATCTAAGCTGTGGTAAGTTTTCTGTGTTAATGTTTACACTACTGCAGCAGGGATTTTTGTTTACCTTTTTTTTGTTCTCAGTTACAAGAAAGTCTCTTTCAACCCCACCGAACCTATTAATATTACTGCACTGGATACTGCTCTACTATTATGTTTGCCATTGGACACCTGAACCGCCCAACCCCTTATATACTCCCAGAACTCAATATGCTAAAATTAGTCACGCCCAGACATGGAAACCTCCCTAAAGATAATCTCCTGGAATATTAGAGGTATACGCTCCCCCTTTAAAAGGTCGTTAATGTTCCAATATCTCTCCAAACACCGGCCCCATATTTCAATACTCCAGGAGACACATCTGGACGGAGCATTGGTAAGGTCTTTAAACAAGCCATGGGTCCACAGGTCTTTCCACTCCATGTATTCCACCTTCTCCAGAGGGGTTACAATATTGATCAATAAATCTCTCACATACAAATTGCTGCACGCACTTCCAGACTCTGAGGGCAGATACATTATTCTTCACTTATCCATATTTGGCAACACATATTGCATTGTAGGCATGTATGCTCCCCCTCCCCTTCAACAGAGTCTACTAGCGGAAATAACGACTAAGATACAGAAATATTTACCAGCTAAACTCCTTATAATTGGTGACTTTAATGACATTCTTACAACACACCTTGACACCACTAATAAATCCCGTGTTGCGAACATTGATTTAAAAGCCTGGGCGGACTCTCTTTCTCTCACAGAGTTATGGAGGTGGAAAAATTCCCAGAAGCTAGCCTTTTCCCACTTCTCAGCTACACACAAATCTGCCTCGAGAATAGATTTGGCCTTTGGGAATAACGATTGGGTCTCCTCTATGACTGCAGCATCTTATCTCCCCAGTGGCTTATCAGATCACGCCCCACTAGAAATTACATGCTCACTGCCCGCCCCCTCCAACCGTACACTCTGGAGGCTTAATCCTAAGTGGGTGAATGAGGAGGATATTGCCAAAAAAATCACTGCTGCCATTAACCAATATTGGGAGATTAACTTAGATACAGCCTCCACCCAGATTAGCTGGGATGCCTTTAAGGCCACAATCAGAGGGGAATACATTAACCAAATAAGCGGGTGCAGAAAGGAATATAACACCACACTAGAATTACTGACAGAGCAAGAAGAAAGCAGCACGCAGCTCTTCTCGGATACCCCCAACGATGACACATACTCAGCAATGATGCAGGCCAAACGATCCCTCAACTTACACATGACAGACCTCACTAGGACATCTCTTCTGGAGTGGCAACAATCTACATTTGAGAGGGGAGACAAAAATGGCAAGCTACTAGCTAATATAGCGAGAGACCCCCTGGAACAATCCAATATTCCAGAAATCAAAAATGACTCGGGTGACGTCACCTCATCTCCCACAGATATCCTTAATACATTCCAAAAATACTATAGCAATCTCTACACCTCTCAATTCAAAGGCACTATCTCAGATCTCCACGAATTACTAGAAACTGTACAAATGCCCTCCCTAGATGAGGAGATTTCGGCCAGCTTAGATAAAGAAATAGAGGAGGAGGAAATACTAGACTCTATTATCTCATTCCCCTCTCATAAGTCCCCGGGCCCAGACGGGATCCCCATTGAATTTTACAAACGCTTTATGAGAATACTAGCCCCGTACCTAAAAACAACATACAATAATTGCCTACTATCTGGCGAACTTCCACCTAGTTTTTACCAAGCACACATTATTCTCATTCCCAAACAGGACAAGGACCCCCTGGAGTGTGGATCTTACAGACCCATCTCCTTGCTCAATAATGACTTAAAAATCTTGACAAAAATCCTGACCACCCGCATAAATAAACACATCTCAGATCTAATAGAGCCGGACCAGACTGGCTTCATGCCCCACAAAACTACTGATATTAATCTCAGACGTGTATTCTCCCACATTCAACTCTCAGAAAATATCTCTACCCCGCGTGCTCTGGCCTTTCTGGATATACAAAAGGCGTTCGATTCAGTGGAGTGGGACTACCTGTGGGCTACAGTGCACAAGCTGGGTTTTGGCCCCAGGCTGGTTTCTTGGCTAAGGACCATATACAAACACCCTAGCACCAAAATTAAAATTGGACCAAGGATATCAGACAGTATCCATCTGAGCAGGGGCACCAGGCAGGGATGTCCTCTCTCTCCGGCCCTCTTCGCGATTGCCATGGAACCAATAGCTACTGCATTACGTCAGCACCCGGACATCCGTGGCTTTCGTGTGGGGGGGCTGGAGGAGAGGGTGTCACTATATGCAGACGACTTGGTTGTGTACCTGGAATCCCCTGATATATCTATTAAGGGTGTGCTGGAGACCTTTAGGATCTTTTCCTCGTTCACGGGTCTTAAGGTAAATTGGGAGAAATCGAAATTGCTTCCTCTGAACCGGGCTTCCCGGGCCTCCACCCCACTTGAGATAGTCCACAAAACTAAGTACCTTGGTATTACAATCTCAAACAACTCAGCAGACTACTATTCAGATAACTTGGCTCCACTGGTACAGCATACCAGGCAGAGGCTCCTGGGCTGGCGGGGCCTCCCTCTGTCCTTAATAGGTAGAATCAATCTTATTAAAATGAAGCTACTCCCAAAATATTTATATCTGTTCAGGAATTGCCCTATTTGGGTACATAAAAATTTCTTCAAACAACTCAATTCCTTACTCTCTAGCTTCATATGGCATGATAAGACTGCAAGGATCAGCCTCAAAAAACTACAACGACCCTGGACGGAGGGGGGCCTTGCCTTTCCGGATCTTTATAAATACTTCATAGCCTCCCAGCTTGTTACGGCTCATTGGTGGACTGTGCAAGATAAGTCTAATTCGGCGATGGTACTAGAGGCAGCAATGCTGGGCTCATATCAGGCACTTGCCCAAATAATATACCGGGGAGTCAGGGCACCGTACCCACTAACGATTAACATGAAAGTAGTTCTTCAGGCCTGGAAAGTAGTACAGACCTGGCACTCTTCCTCCCCTAACACGTTCTCCCCGAGACTTCCATTATGGAACAATCCATCCCTCCCTCACTTCTTCATGATACCTGACCCGATTATTTGGATCAAAAAAGGAATAACACACTTGGAACATATAATCACCTCCAGAGGCCTGACTGAATTCAACTCGCTTAAAACAACCTACTCACTGTCTAATAGTTACTTTTTTAGGTACCTACAGCTGAGGCATGCGTTTGCGGCACAGTTTGGCCGGGAGACAGTTAAAATGACCCCCACTGATATAGAAGAAGTAATTTGCAATGAAAACCTTTCTAAAGCTGTCTCTAGTATTTACCAAAACATTATTTTGATTACGGAACCGCATATAACTGCCTATAAGCGGCCCTGGCTTAAACTTATACCAAATCTTGATGATGAGGACTGGGAGGATGTCTGGATCAGACCCTTCGAATACCTAATCTCTACTAGAGACAGACTAATACAGTTCAAGATCCTTCATCAGGCATATCTAACCCCGGCTAAAATATCTAAGTTCGATCGGACAAGCCCTGGCCTTTGCTGGCGGTGTGGCGCTGCCTCAGCTGATTTCGACCATGTATTTTGGGAGTGCCCTGAAATTACTGAGCAATGGAAAAATATTTGCCGTATTGTGGGATCGGTCACTAAAATACACATCACACCTGAGCCCATGCACTGCCTATTAGGGAATGTCCAGGCCCTTGCCCCTACCAGAGCCCAGAGGAGCTTGATAGGTTTACTTTTATTCTACTATAGAAAAGAAATAGTCCTAAACTGGAAGCAGCCCTTGCCGCCCTCAATCCAGAGCTGGAAAAAACTAATAAATAGTTCCATACATCTATATAAGGCTGCCTACATTGCCAGAGGTTGTGCCCCTAAGTTTAAGAAGGTGTGGGGGCCCTGGACGTCAAGCAAAGATACTGCTTAATAATTACTGATATAACCCAGCTATATACATGGAGTGAAGCCTCTAGTTATATCCTGGGAGGTCCAAGAGGGTGAGCTTGACCCTGTGTAACAAAAGCGACATGATTGACTCAACACAGTGATATACCCTAGCACAGGAGTTGAATCTAGCAATGGTAAACACTGCATATATTACATATTGTAAACAGCTGCTGTAATTATTGCAATCCCTAGCTTTTTGTAACTGAGTTTCTTGTTTGAACTCCTCACCTGCGAGTGTGGGAGTTCGGGGTGTTTTTGTTTGTGTGTTTTGTATTGACAAAAAATCTTTTCAATAAAAAGAAGTTTTAAAAAAAAAAAAGAATGTATTTTCTGGGCAAATCTGCTCACATTATGTGTATTTTCTTGAGAAAACCTGCACAATTATGTGAATTTTCTGGGGAAAGGGTCACCAAAACTGAGGTGAGAATAATATTGAGGCTGCCATATTTCTCTCCTTTTAAAGAGTAACTGTCAGGCTGCAGAAGCTAATTTAAACCTCTATTCTCCTGTGTTAAACAGTTTAGAAGGAAGCCATAAAGGCATTATTGAAGATAAAAATCTCTTTTACCTTTGATGTGTTCTTATCAGAAAAGCTGTTAGACCTAAGAGGACGCAAGCCGCATACTATACTGCAAAGCATTCTGGGGCCCTCCCCTCGGCTGCTAATGAGACGTTTTAGCAGCTTGTAACTCAGTCCAGCGCGTAGCACTGATAAATCTCCGGGGCAGAGTACACTGCAGGAGTCAGCTATTGTTCCTAGCCACATGGCTCATTAATATTCACTGCACACTGTGTTGTTCAAGTAGGAGCTTATCTGTGATCAGGAAGCAGGCAGGACATGACGACACATTTGACAGAAAAACATGGAGCCTGCCATGAGCTGTCAGGAGCATCTATCTCTGCATATACTATATACAAATTCTGTGAAGTACAAACGTGGACAGTGAAATGCATATGTAATGTAAGTACAGCCAATCTTTAGCTACTGATATATGTGTTTATTTTCTCTGAGACCTTATACCTAACAGCTCCTCTTTAAGCAATACCAGTTGCCTGGTTGCCGTTCTGGTCCTCTGCCTCTTATTCTTTCAACCATAGACCCGGAACAAGCATGCAGCAGGTCAGGGGTTTCTGACAATATTGTCAGAACTGAGACGATTAAGCTGCATGCTTGTTAGTGTAATTCAGTTTATTACTGCAGCCAAATAGATCAGCAGGGCCGCCAGGCAACTAGTATTGTTTAAAAGGAAATAAATATGGCAGCCTCCATATCACTCTCACCCTGGGATCACTTTAAATTACAGTTAGCTCCGCCCTTATCCAGTCATTGCCACGCCCATTTTTTTGCAGGTTCTATCCACACCCAATTTTTGCCGCGGCGCGCTTGGCGCCCCAGGTTATCGCCACGCCCATTTTTTGCCGCGGCTCACTTCGCGCGCCGCAGGTCAGGGGGGCCCACAATTGATATTTTGCACAGGGTCCCACTGCTGCCTGTGTCCGCCACTGCATAGATAACCAAGTGCCCCTAGTGGGAAAGTGGATGTGGGTAGGGCTGTTTTTAGGCATAGACAAACCAGGCATATGCCTAGGGTGACTGCTGCTTAAGGAGGGCACCATGGAACTATTCTTAACAGGTTGTGCTTTATGGAATTCTTATACACAGCTTCTATTTCCAGTATACAGGAATAAATGGTAATTTTAACACCTAAATTGCCCTTATTGCTTAACAAAGTGCAGGATTCCTGAAGAGCACAACAATGAATGGCAGATAATTAAAGGACTACTATGCAAAAAACGCACATTTAAAATAAACATTCAAAGAAGAAGTACATTTCTTCCAGAGTAAAATGTATTAATATTAATTTGCCAGCATCTTCTGTGAGCCATAAATTACTTTTCTCCTATTTTGCTGTCACTTACAGTAAGTAGTAGAAATCTGACAGAACCAACGGGTTTTGAGGTAGCCCATCTCCTAATGGGGGAATCTCAGGGTTTTCTTTATTTTCAAAAGTACTTAGCGAATGGCAGTTGCTCCTTTCCACTGACAAAAAAAGTGTGATGCGAGCAGGGTGGCTGGCCAGCATCTTTGTATAAATGTTTTTTGAGAAGTGCTATATAAAGAATAAGGGCCATGATGAGAATCCCCCAAGAACAGATGGACTGGCCTAAAACCTGCCAGTTCTGTCACATTTCTACTACTTACTGTAAGTGACAACAACATAGAGAAAAGTAATTTATGGCTCATTTTACTCTGGAAGAAAGGTACTTCTTACTTGTATGTGTTTACATATATTTTAAATTTAACATTTTTTCATGATAGTGGTCCTGTAAGTAGTGTTGGGCGAACAGTGTTCGCCACTGTTAGGGTTCTGCAGAACATCACCCTGTTCGGGTGATGTTCGAGTTCGGCCAAACACCTGATGGTGTTCGGCCAAACCGTTCGGCCACATGGCCGAACTAAGAGCGCATGGCCGAAAGTTACCCGAACATTCGGCTAGCGCTGTGATTGGCCGAACAGGTCACGTGGTTCGGACCCGAACGCGCTCTGATTGGCCGAACGGGTCACGTGGTTCGGGTAAATAAATACCCGATCCACGTCATTTCTCCGCCATTTGTCCTTGGGTTTAGCTTTGGGTAGGCAGGCAGGGTAGTTCTCTCTCCAGCCAGGCTAGCCAGGGTCCCCCGGTCATTGTGTCGCTGCTGGGAATAGTAGTACACCGCTCAGTCACACTATATAGCATTGTGTTTACTGCAGGTGTCTAGTCCTGGAAAAAGAAGTGAGTGGACTCACCCTAAAAACCTCGGCGCACCCAAAAATGGGCATGGTTAAGCATAGCATGGGCGTGGTCATGGGTGGGGCCAAATATACATGGCCTTAGCAGTGGTATAAAAGGTCTGCCAGGGGAAGTTTGAGCTCTGTCGTAGAGTATCCCCAAAAAGTAGATGTAATCTGACAGCATTTCACCAAAAATACACAATCTGGCAGAGGTTCCTCCAAAATACAGATATGGCAGTGGTTCCCCCAAAATAGACAATCTGGCAGCAGCAGTTCCCCCAACATACACATAATCTGGAAGCAGTTCCCCCAAATACGTGAAACCTGGTAGTGGATCACCCAAAATACATGTAACACCCAAAATACATGTAATCTGGCAGTAGTAGTCCCCAACATACACAATCTGGCAGCGGGTTCCCCAAAATACACGTAATCTGGCATCAGCGGTTCCCCAAAAATACAGATCTGACAGCAGTTCTCCCAAAATAGGTACCCCCAGTATAGCTAGCCAGGTCTATATGTGTCCCCAGTATAAGTAGCCATGTGTATAGTTGTCCCCAGAATAGGTGGCCAGATGTAGAGATGTCACCAGAATAGGTAGCCAGGTGTATAGATGTCCTTAGAATAGGTGGTCAGGTGTAAAGATATTCCCAGAATAGGTGGCCAAGTGTATAGATGTCCCCAGTATAGCCAGGTGTCCCCAGTATATCTAACCAGGTGTTCAGGTGTCCCCAGTATAGCCAGGTGTATAGGTGCCCCCAGTATATGTAGCCAGGTGTATAGGTGTCCCCAGTATATGTAGCCAGGTGTATATGTGCCCAGTATATGTAGCCAGGGGTATATGTGCCCATTATATGTAGCCAGGTGTTTAGTGGCAACTAGTATATGTAGCCAGGCATATAGTGGCCCCCAGTATATGTAGCCAGGTGTATAGTGGCCCCCAGTATATGTAGCCAGGTGTTTAGTGGCCCCCAGTATATGTAGCCAGGTGTTTAGTGGCCCCCAGTATATGTAGCCAGGTGTTTAGTGGCCCCCAGTATATGTAGCCAGGTATATAGTGGCCCCCAGTATATGTAGCCAGGTGTATAGTGGCCCCCAGTATATGTAGCCAGGTATATAGTGGCCCCCCAGTATATGTAGCCAGGTATATAGTGGCCCCCCAGTATATGTAGCCAGGTATATAGTGGCCCCCAGTATATGTAGCCAGTTGTCCTGCCCCCCCCCCCCCCTGGAGGGGAGCAGCGCAGCAGAGAGGAGCATTGTGCGCAGCGTGGGGAAGGGCGGACGATTCCCCCCCCCCCTCACCTTGGGGCTCCTCTCCCTGGCTCTCCCCTCCATAAAGATGCGGCGGTGACTGGCAGCGGCATCGGTGGGCGGGACTTACCTCCTCCAGTGTTCCGGGTGGACGCTGTGCGTGCCGCTGCTCTGGTCTTGTGCGTGCCGCTGCTCTGGTCTTCACTAGACCAGAGCAGCGGCACGCACAGAGTCCACCCGGAACACGTAAGTCCCGCCCACCGATGCCGCTGCCAGTCACCGCCGCCAGCCGCATCTTTATGGAGGGGAGAGCCAGGGAGAGGAGCCCCAAGGTGAGGGATGGGGGGGGGGAAACGTCCGCCCTTCCCCACGCTGCGCACAATGCTACTCTCTGCTGCGCTGCTCCCCTCCAGGGTGCTAGGGGGGACGGCGTTCACTGTCCAAAAAAAGTAAGTGGACGCCGCCCCCCCGTGTTCACGCAGGACTCGACCCCTGGTTTACTGCCACTCTGTGTGTCTGCTGGGAACAGTAGTACACCGCTCACCCTGTATAGCATTGTGCTCTGTGTCGCTGCTGGGAATAGTAGTACACCGCTCAGCCACACTATATAGCATTGTGTTTACTGCCACTCTGTGTGTCTGCTGGGAACAGTAGTACACCGCTCACCCTGTATAGCATTGTGCTCTGTGTCGCTGCTGGGAATAGTAGTACACCGCTCAGCCACACTATAAAGCATTGTGTTTACTGCCACTCTGTGTGTCTGCTGGGAACAGTAGTACACTGCTCACCCTGTATAGCATTGTGCTCTGTGTCGCTGCTGGGAATAGTAGTACACCGCTCAGCCACACTATATAGCATTGTGTTTACTGCCACTGTGTGTCTGCTGGGAACAGTAGTACACCGCTCCCCCTGTATAGCATTGTGCTCTGTGTCGCTGCTGGGAATAGTAGTACACCGCTCAGCCACACTATATAGCATTGTAGTTACTGCCACTCTGTGTGTCTGCTGGGAACAGTAGTACACCGCTCACCCTGTATAGCATTGTGCTCTGTGTCGCTGCTGGGAATAGTAGTACACCGCTCAGCCACACTATATAGCATTGTGTTTACTGCCACTCTGTGTCTCTGCTGGGAACAGTAGTACACCGCTCACCCTGTATAGCATTGTGCTCTGTGTCGCTGCTGGGAATAGTAGTACACCGCTCAGCCACACTATATAGCATTGTGTTTACTGCCACTCTGTGTCGCTGCTGGGAACAATAGTACATCGCTCACCCACCACTGTATAGCATTGTGCGCTGTGTCGCTGCTGGGAATAGTAGTACACCGCTCACCCGCCACTGTATAGCATTTCTGTACTGCCACTGTACTGCTGCCAGTCAGCGTGTACTTTTACGGATAAGTGAAATGAAGAAGAAATCCTGTGAAATAGGGAGGGGCAAGGGAAGAGGTGTTCCCCCTGACGGTTCACGTACAGGCCACAGTGGAGCACCGAAGAAAACCCACTCAATACCGCCCATGTTGTCCAGGAAATCAACCCTCACAAATCCAAAAGAACAGGACCAGATAATTAATTGGATGACCTCTCAAGCGTCCAGCAGTGGGTTAAGCAGCACCAGCACATCACGCACAAGGTCCGAGTCCTCAGCCAGTTACAAGGAGCCAGTGGGCACAAAGCAGACACAACCGGCAGCGACACCACGCACACAACTGCCAAATAACCAGTCCGAAGAATTTCCTCAGGACACAATGGGGTATTCGCAGGAGCTATTCCCAGCCCAACAAACTTCCACCTTTCAAAGGTCAATGGAACTGCCAGAAATTTTGTGCCCGGATTCACAACCATTGACTGTGGGAAATGCACCGCGCACTGAAATGCAAGGCGAGTCCGAGGAGAACTCGGAAACCCAAATCCCAGAGCAAGTTGGGCAGGAGGGGCTTCAATTGCAGGAGGTCGGCCGAGAAGATCTTGAAGACGACGTTGGAGTGTGCTGCTCAGAGGTTGTAGTGGGGAGCTCTACTCCACGGCGGCGGCCCACAATCACATATGACGAGTTTGAGGAGATGGAAGAGGAGGAGGAGGGTATGGACAATGTTGACAGAGACCCAGATTTTGTATGTGAAGGAGAACATCGCCGTCGTAGCAGCAGCACAGATGAGTCTGTTGAAGAACCCACTGCTGCACGAGGTCGACTTGTGCCACAAGGTAGGCGGCGCGAAATTTCAGGCACCACAAGCGTGGAAGTTCAAGTGAGACAAAAAAGAGGCGCAAACAGAAATCGCCAGCAAGGCAGGCGCTCCAAAGTCTGGCCTTTCTTTGAAGACTGCAGTGAGGACGGTACCATGGTGATTTGCAAGGTGTGCAAGACCCGCCTGAGCAGGGGGAAACATTAACAACCTCTCCACCACCAGCATGACCCGCCACATGGTATCCAAACATCCCACTCTGTGGCCGCCAGGACAGGGTACCAGCAGCAACACTGCCTCCCTTGGGGTCACCAGACTCACCACCAGACCCTCCTCAGCAGCAGCAGTAGCCCAGCCATTGCGTGGTTCACAACAACATTCACAAACATCAGACGACGCTGACACTGTCACTTTCCGGAATAGTGCTCTTGAGGTCTCCCAGTCATCAAACACAACAACCAACAGCCGTTCAGTGTGCAGCCCTACGGTTCAGTTGTCTGTCTCGGAGATGCTTGAGCGCAAGAGGAAATTGCCAGCAAATGACCCCCAGGCCGTGGCAGTAACAGCCAGCATAGCCAAGCTTCTGGCCTGCGAAATGCTGCCATATCGAGTGGTGGAGACAAACAGCTTCAAGGGCATGATGTCAGTGGCCATCCCACGTTACGTGGTTCCCAGCCGCTACCACTCTGCAGTGCCTGAGTTGCATGAGCACGTGGTCAGCAAAATAACCCGAAGCGTGAAGAATGCCGTTGCCTGCAAGGTTCACCTCACCACTGACACCTGGACGAGTGCGTTTTGCCAGGGTCGATACATCTCCCTTACCGCGCACTGGGTGAACCTTGTGGAGCCTGGCAGCGATTCCTCACCTGCTACGGCGCGGGTGTTGCCCACGCCGCAAACAGCAGCACCGCCGTCCCTCCCACTGGATAACAACAGCAGCACCTACCTCTCTGACTCCTCCTCCTCCAACGCATCTCAAAGCTGTACCTCATCCGGAAACGCTAACCCAGCAGCAGTAGGATCGTGGAAGCAGTGCAGCACAGCTGTTGGCATGCGTCAGCAAGCGTTGCTGAAGCTGATCTGCCTTGGGGATAAGCAGCACACAGGGGAGGAAATTTGGAGGGGAATAAAGGAACAGACGGATTTGTGGCTAGCACCGCTGGACCTGAAACCGGGCATGGTTGTGTGTGATAATGGGAGTAATCTCATTCGCGCTTTAAGGTTGGCTAAGCTGACACACATCCCTTGCCTGGCGCACGTGATGAACCTAGTAGTTCAGCGGTTCCTGAGGACATACCCAGGCGTGGCCGATCTGCTGTTGAAGGTGCGACGAGTGGCCAAACATTGTAGAAATTCCAGTACTGCTTCGGGGGCACTCGCCAAGATGCAGGAGCGCTTCAATCTCCCCCACCATCGCTTGCTGTGTGATGTCCCTACGCGCTGGAATTCTACGCTGCACATGCTAGCCCGCTTTTGCGAGCAGAAGAGTGCAGTGGTCCAGTACATGACGGCACAGTACCGAGGCGCATCCGGACAGCTGCAAAGCTTCTGTGGATCCAATTGGGCCAACATGTTGGACCTCTGCCAAGTCCTCCAAAATTTTGAGCAATCCACGTTGCTTGTGAGCAGTGACAACTCTTCAGTCAGCATTACCATACCACTGCTGTGTTTACTGAAGAAGTCAATGTTGAAAATCAAGGAAACAGCTGTCATGATGCAACTGGGGGAATCTGAAGGAGAAAACGATCAGCGTGATGGTACCAACATCAGGCCATCCGCCTCAGGAAACGCTGGCCCCAGCAGCTATGACGAAGAAGAGGAGGAGGAACAGCTGGAGTTGGAGCAGGAATTTCATGCCACCACTGACGAGGGCCAGAGCGGTGCACATTGGACTTCCACAATTCAGCGCGAATGGTCAGCAGAAGCAGACCAGGAAGAAGGTGACGACTATGATGCGTCACAACAACTATCACAACGCTCACAAGAGGATGATGAGGATTCTGGCAGGACTGGCACACATGGCTCAATTCATGCTAGACTGCATTGAACGTGACCCACGCATTGTGCGCATTCTGGACAACACCAATTACTGGGTTTATACCCTTCTGGATCCACGGTACAAACACAATGTTCCAAAACTGCTTGAAGAAAGAGTCAGACAGGTCAAAATGGAAGAATACCAGCAGGCCCTTGTGGAGACTTTAGAGAGGAGATTGACATCCTCCCCCTCCTCTAGCCAGTTTTACGCCGACAGACTGACTTCTGCAAACCCAGGACGACCAGGAGGGCAGCAAACAACACAAGCCGCAGCTAGTGCCCAAAAGGGAATGGTATCGGCAGTGTCCTTGGAGTGGGAAAATTTTCTGACACCCATGCAGCAGCAGCCCACAGAACAGCAAGCGTGCAGATCCACCTCCAACACCGATCGCCTGGAGAAGATAGTCAAGGACATGTCAGATGGCGTAGCTGTGTTGAACAATCCATCTGCACCCTTCAACTATTGGGTATCGAAGCTAGACACCTGGCACGAACTGGCAATGTACGCAATAGAGGTGCTGGCTTGCCCGGCAGCCAGCGTTATGTCGGAACGCTGTTTCAGTGCTGCCGGAGGCATCGTCACAGATCGGCGTATCCGCCTCTCCACAGAAAATGCAGACCGCCTGACTCAAATTAAAATGAATCAATCCTGGATTGGAAACGACTACGCAACACTCCTGGACCCCAACCAAGTAACATGAACAATGACCATCTGTGATGGGTTAGCGTTGCCGGTCCCTGTTTATGGAACCTCTTATCTTTATTACATTTATGACTGCATGGCGGCAAAAAGCATGCTATCCGCACGCTTCTTGTCCTCATGCAAGGCCTGGGTTGTTGTGTCTCAAAGCGTGGCCTTCTCCTCCTGCGCCTCCTCCCGTTCCATCACGTGTGCTGCTGCTGGGTTAGCGTTGCTGGTCCCTGTTTATGGAACCTCTTATCTTTATTACATTTATGACTGCATGGCGGCAAAATGCATGCTACCTGTGCAAAGAAAACAGACATTTCCCGCATTTTAAAGACAGTTTTCCCTTTGAAACTTTAAAATTGATTTTCTCAAAAACTATAAGCTCTGTTTGCTAATTTTTTTCCCTCTTGTACCCACTCCCAAGGTGCACATACCCTGTAAATTTGGGGTATGTAGCATGTAAGGAGGCTTTACAAAGCACGAAAGTTCGGGTCCCCATTGACTTCCATTATGTTCGGAGTTCGGCGCGAACACCCGAACATCGCGGCCATGTTCGGCGAACGTTCGCGAACCCGAACATCCAGGTGTTCGCCCAACACTACCTGTAAGCTGAAATTGTTTTGATTTGATCTATATTCATTGTTGCAATTTTCTGGATTTCCAGGACAACCTGTAAGGACCCAGATTTCACACAAACAGTATACTTTTTTTTAATGAAAGGCCAAATTTCCAGTGCTCCAATAGTGTTGCAGCTTTCCAATGTCCTTCATATTGTTGCACAGTTTTCCCCATAGTGTGCCCTAGGTTTCTATTGTCTCCACATGATGTTGTAGCCTTCAACTGCCATCCTTGTGTGTACGAGCTTTGCAGTGCCTCCAAAGGGTGTTCCAGGTTTACAATGCAACTAAAATGGTTCTCAGCTCTCCAGCTTCCCCAACAGTGTTCCCCTCTAGGTTCCCCTGAATAATGCGTCCCCCCTTTTTAGTGTTCTACTGCTGAAAAATTCTGGAACCAGACTGCTACCAGAGAATGGGTGACAACATGGGTGGCGTGCTGCCCTGTGGCTAATATGCATATGCACCAGATGTGCTGTAGGTGTCCCATACCACTGACGGGAATTCATTATTGACAACCATAGGTAATTTTTAATAACATGGAATTATTAGGAATGAGCAGATATTAATGACCTGCAGATATTACCAATGCCAGGCATTAAGCTCTGGTATGTGAAATTGTTTAACACTGTATAGCAATGATGCTTGCAGGTTACCATTACAAGTAATTTGAGGCGTCTTTACTTTTATTAGTGTGGCCCAATGGTTAATTGCCCTGCATTGGAGTACAAACTTCATTCCGTTGCATCTGCTTGCTCTTCGACGTGTCCAAATTATGCTGACCGAGAAACTAGCTAACCTTGCTCATCTTGCATCCTTGTCTACTTAATCTAATTGAGGGAGGATTAGGGTGGGAACCCCTTGGGATGGTCTTTTCTTTTTCGCTGACTGTTTGTGGTGACTCCGCAGTAGTAGTTTTGGTTTAACTTTAAGTTTGTGGTCATGTTTCCCAAGTTTTCATTTGGTGTTGATTCAGTCATTCTGCCTTTTGATCTGATTTTTGATCTCTGCACCTTTCTTATACAATGGTCATATTTGTAACTACTTTTCTAGTCTTGTACTATATGCTCTTTTTTATTACTGCCATTATTTGATTTGCTCTTGACTGCTCGTCTCTCTTGAAGTTTCAATAAAACTTGAGTAAACATAAAAGTAATTTGAGGTTAGCAGTGCCGTATCTGAGAAACTCTATATACACTAAATAATCAGGATGGAAAGGGTTAACATTCATGAAGGGAAAGAGTCATGGTGGAGTCAGTGTCAGCCTTGCAGGTGGAAAAGCTGAGGAAATCCACTTGCTGGCCAAGCAGCAGTAATCATGTGTTGCTGCTCACAGTGAAAATGTGCTGCAGGTTTCTATTGGGAGTGATAAGACATGGTTTCTGCTGCTTGGCGAGCAGGTGGATTTCCCCAGCTTTTCCACCTCCCAATCCGACACTGTATGGAAGGGATTAACAGTTAGGTTAGAGTGTTGATAGGAAGTAGAATGTAATATCAAGGATGAAGAGCAATAACACAAAAAGGGACAAAAGCTTTCAGAGTGACTGTACAACATTGTCAGTTTCCTGCAGCATTCTGGGCTATTGTTATTACAAATACATGACAGGACTTCACTTCCTGGAAGGAAATGCCATCAGGAGGCTATAAAGCGCACAGCTTTCATGCACTCTGCATGGACACTGAGCATCTCCATTCACCAAACCCATACCTCCACACCTATGCCTCACCAGCCACACCTAATTTGACAGGAAATCTGCAGAGTGGAATGCAGGGAATATAAAAAAAATGCAGCTTAGTAGACCCTCGACTGATGTGCCCAATTTTTAGTTAGGCAAATGACGCCCAGCATTTTCAAGCCCGAAAAATGCTTGATGTCAGGACTTTCCACTCCATTAATGAAACGGATGAAGTGGATTAAACGGAACTCAAATGGCTAAACAGTTCCATATCAAAACATTGCATGTGTTTCTTTCTTTCCATTTATCAAGCTCTGTACAGTTCAGAAAATGGTACATTTTTAAAGCATATGTGAACCAGGCAACTGGCACTTGTCTTCTGCACACTCTAGGAGCCAATTTCCACAACTCATCTTTCATCACTTCATAGTAGTCAAATGAATTATTATTTCCAGTATATATCTATTTCTGATATATTGCACCATGCTTTACAGAGTTCATTGAACAATTAATTTACTATATCAGAGAGACTCATAATTTAATACCCCTACTATTGACATGAACCTGTTTGTAAGAAAATCAATTAACCTACCGGTAAATTTTTGCAAAGTGGGAGAAAACCAGAATGCCTGCAGGAAACCTGAGCAAACAAGAGGACAACATAAATCCTAGATGTGATTGTTAAGACAAAGATGCCCTGTCTTTGCTCAGCAGAAAATATTGCAATTTGGTCCAGGGCCAGCTGCAGAACTTCCATCATAATGACAGTCTTTTCATGGTCCTCTCAAATGACCAAAAAATATGATTAGTTAACAGTTGTCATGGATAGCTGTAAGACATTTGATGGCTTACACTAATGGTGGTCACAGACTGGAGTTTTGGCAGTCCCATTGTATTTGCATAAAGGTTTCCTTCATCTCCCACGTTACCAGGTTCATACAGATCATACAGATCATACCAGGTTCATACCAGGTTCATACAGATATTTAGTGGGACCTGCGAAGGGGGCGTTTCTATGCTCTGCCTATATACGGTCATTTGAGTTTGCATGGGCATGTTTGGAGTGTTAGAATAGATCATCCTGGAATGCATTTTTATGAAGCCACTAGTAATTTCTGTATGCGGATACATTACTATTGCCGTAATATTAGTTCACTATGTTTTATATTGTTACAGGTTTGCATTACACATTTTAAAGTTTAGTAATAAATGTAATAGTTCTTTGAATGTAATATTGCATATTAACTATCCACAGATCAGTAATGTTTCTTTCCTACTGGTGGGTCCTCTTATGATGTACCTTCTGCATCCATATGCCTGCAAGCGCACACTGATGGTCCATGGAGTCTGGATCTTGTTCACCGTAATTGGTATGGTCATAGACATGAAATCAATTTTATTTTATCCAGTTGGCAAGAGGTAGTGTTTGATATGTAAAGAGACAAAAAGATAGAGACGGGAGCCCCCAATAGTGTATTACTGTTGATGATTATTGATGTAATAAGCAATTAAGAAATATACTCACAAACACGGGTTGCCGAAAACCAGGCAACCACTATAAGCGCATAAGGGGATATTAGACCTGTCCCCACTCAGGTTTAAGAAGTCGCTCTCTGTAGTAGGAAAAAGAGGGGGTGTACACACCCATCCGCCAGGTGGATAACAATGTATAATGACAACAGAGGCGCCAACAGAATAAAAAAGAACCGTATTTAAAAACAATAAAACAAGGGGGTAAGGGTGGACTTACCTCCCCAATATTCAAACACAACCACTGTGGTCAATATACAAAAAAAACATTTAATCTGTACTTCGAGATACACAATTGCAACGCGTTTCACGGGTCTCTAGCCCGTTCCTCAGGCAAAACACAAAAAATGGAGTAGCTGCAACAGACAAGAATAAAATTGTGAATAGTGTTTGTTGGTCACTTTGTAATGGTTGCAATGGGTGTGGTGTAATGATGAGTGACATAGTAATGCACTACATTGCAGTGCGTTACTGCAAAACAGTGACAGTGAGACATACAAGTCGCGTGACGTCGCACATACCCACCAGCAGGAAGAAGCGTCACTTGACAACCGTCGTCAAGGACCAATCACAAGACCCGTCATGCGGTGAGTATGGGGCTTAAAGAGACACGGAAGTGGAAAAAAAATTATGTTATAATGAATTGGTTGTGTAGCAGAGCTAAGAAATAAAGCATTAGGAGACATCAGTCTAATGGTGCCCATACACGATACAATAAAAACGTTCGATTTTCCCGTTTATTCGATCTAAATGATCGAATTGAATGAAAGTTGAAAATATTTTTTTTTTTTTCGATCAAGAAATTCGAACGATTATCCCGTTTTTTCGGGAAAAATTATCGGACATGCTGGAAAAATCTTTATATTCGATCTAAGAGAATAATCGAACTAAATTATCTAATTGAAAAATTGTACCATGTATGGCCACCTTAATGGTGCCCATGCACGATACAATAAAAACGTTTGATTTTCCCGTTTATTCGATCTAAATGATCGAATTGAATGAAAGTTGAAAAAAAAATTTTCGATCAAGAAATTCGAACGATTATCCCGTTTTTTCGGGAAAAATGATCGGACATGCTGGAAAAATCTTTATATTCGATCTAACAGAATAATCTAACTAAATTATCTAATTGAAAAATTGTACCATGTATGGCTACCATAATATTTGTTTTCAGTACAGGAAAAAGAAACTCCAGTTGTTATCTATGCAAATAGCCATTGAGCTCTGCGGCTTTGAAAGTCCTGGAGAGCTCTGACTTCTGATTAGGTTATCTCAGCTGTTTTGTGTTTTTCTTTTGCAGAAAACAGTTCAGGACAGGTCAAAAGTTCACTGCCTGTTCTACAAAAACGTTTAGAATGATGAGCAATGTGTAAATTGCAAGTATTAGAGAATGATGCAATGTTATAAAATAAAAAGCTGTATAACTGAAAATAAAAATATAAGAATATTTTTTTTGCTACCAATGTTCTAGTAATTATCCCTACTACACAACCAATTCATGATATCATAATTTTTTTTCCGCTTCAGTGTCTCTTTAAAATAGTACTTAGCACGTTTTGAACAATAGCACTATGTAATGAAATCAATTACATATAATGAGCAGAGGCAAAACTAGAAGTCACTGGGCCCCCCTGCGAATGTGGATGGGGCCCCCTCCTACCCAACACCCCCCATTCTCCCCCCAGGATTCCTGCACAGGCAAACTGAGAACCAATGTAATTCAACTGCCTAATGCACACTTGAATGTGTGTTCCCCATGCTGATAAAAACTGACAGCAGTGAAGCACTGCGTACATTTTCTCTATCAATTACATTAGCTTACATACAGACACACATGGTGTGCAGAAAACACATACAGAAAACCAGGGCCGGCCCTAGACTTTTTGCCGACTGAGGCAAAAAAAAATTTTCCGCCGCCACAAGGGTGGGGGGGGCGCTCTGGGGGGCCGCCGAGCTGGAGGGGTAGCTGGCAGGACGGGGGTATTGGGCCTAGCGGCGGGGAGGGGGTCGTACCCCCCCCCCTCCCTCGCCTGGGTCCCCTGAACTGCGCTCCCCTCCAGCCTTACATAGAAGAAGCAGCTGCTATTTGTAAGACGCACGGGCGGGGAGGACTCACCTCTTCCCAGCGTGCGCTTCACTGACATCACTTCCTGCAGCGTTGCAGGAAGTGACGTCAGTGGAGCGCACGCTGGATCGAGGAAGAGGTGAGTCCTCCCCGCCCGTGCCTCTTACAAATAGCGGCTGCTTCTATGTAAGGCTGGAGGGGAGCGGAGGACGGGGGACCCAGGCGAGG
The DNA here is from genome assembly GCF_040937935.1 of Hyperolius riggenbachi. Classification (NCBI taxonomy): domain Eukaryota; kingdom Metazoa; phylum Chordata; class Amphibia; order Anura; family Hyperoliidae; genus Hyperolius; species Hyperolius riggenbachi. The sequence goes on along the minus strand of NC_090646.1, from coordinate 296,939,694 downwards.
GAAGGGGGGGGGGGTCCGACCCCCCCTCCCCGCCGCTAGGCCCAATACCCCCATCCTGCCAGCTACCCCTCCAGCTCGGCGGCCGGCTCCCCGCACGGACGGGCGGATGCCGCCCCTGGAAATTTGCCACCTGAGGCAAAAGTTTCACCCCGCCTCATAAGCGGGCCGGCCCTGCAGAAAACCGACAGACGAGTGTGCACCCAGTTTCAGCTTCCATCGAACACTCTCTCTGTTCATCTTCGATGGAGCAGAACTGGCTCTGCAGACTCCTCCAGGATCACTACAGTACAGAGCACATAGGGAGGGGTAGAAAGGTTGGGGCCTGTATAACAGACCCTGCCGCACACTGAATAGGGACTGGCTACAAATCTATGTCTAAAAAACGTTGTGTGATTTCTTAGCAATGGCTGAGCAGATACAGTTATTACAACTATTGTGCAGACAACAGAATTACTTTTCTCTCTGTTCCCATTATTTGTCAGTGTATCAGGACAAGGAAGAGCTGCATCCCTTTGCAGGGTTTGTTACTGTTAATAATCCTAAAACATAACAACAAAAGTTGTTTAGGTGATACCTTTAGGCTGCTTTCACAGTGGGACGTTACAGGCGCACGTTAGAGCAGCCTGTAACGCTGCCCAACTCACAGTAATGAAAACTCAATGGGCTGTTCACAGTGCCCACGTTGCGTTACACTGTAATGCTGCACGTTTAATCAAAGTGCAGCATGCTGTGCGTTATACGCGGCTTTAGCCACATTAGACTGTGTGCACATGCTCAGTAATGTATTTTATTTTTGCAGGAGAGGAGGAGGGGAGAGTCCGTTAGGACGCTTAGCCACATGGCTAATTAATATTAACTGCACTGCAGTGTTTTCTTCCAGGAGCGGCCGCTGATTGGCTGGCGGGACCACGTAATGCGGAGTGTTCCGATCACATGGTCCCTGTCAGGAACCGGCCCGCGGCACGCCTGTGTATACGGTTCCCGACTGCGGGTTTGACCAGATCAAGCGGGGAGCAGCCTTATTCGAGCTAAAACAAGGCTGGGACCCCTCAGAACACCTCTCACTGCCACCACTAGTGGTTCGCCAGACACTTCCACTCTGCTGTCGAGTCCTCAGCGCGCACTCCGCGTTTTCGTATTCGGGTCAGCTTTGCGCTTAGGCCGAATACGGGAACGCCATGCACCCACACACACACACAGTTGCAATCTTACACTGTAGTGAAGCAAAACCACTAACAGTCGTTCCGAACTATACTGTTAGACTTCCCACTCGGCTGTCGAGCGCAGAAGTGCCTCATACACACAATGCACTTACAATTTCATATGGTAGTGTTGCTCAAACATACAATTAGGCATGGATTTATACACAGTTGCACTTCAATCTCTTCTAGGCTATGAGTGTTAGTTTAGCACAGCAGAAGTCAAGCTTATAGTGTAATAGGTTAGTGTAATAGGTTAGTGTAATAGGTTAAGGGCTCTGCCTCTGACACAGGAGACCTGGGTTCAAATCTCGGCTCTGCCTGATCAGTAAGCCAGCACCTATTTCAGTAAGGAGTTTCTTGGGCAAGTCTCCTTAACACTGCTACTGCCTACTGAGTGCGCTCTAGTGGCTGCCTCGCAAGCGCTTTGAGTCCGACAGGAGAAAGGCGCTATACAAATACTGCCATTATTGCCATTATTATTAAAGAACGATTTAATATTCCATAAAAACGTGGAACAATGCAGAACAGATTATATACAAAATATTACAACAAATAAAATAAAAAGTTACAAAGATAAAAGTTACAAAAATAAGAGGTTACAAAGATACACACCAAGCAATTTTGCTTACCAAAATAAACGGGGAAATAAACGTACCAGCGTATCGATCTGGCATTGTTGCGGGAGTACGCACTTCTGGTCAGGAACCAGGTTAGTTCTAGCTGTGTGGACTACCTCCAAGAACTACAAGTTGTGGCTATCCTAGCTGCGGTTTTATACTATGAAATACGCCTGGAGGCTGCAACTTCCTTGGGGCGGGGAGGAACTAGTTTTTAATTAAGTCTCAGACATAATGGGATTTCCAGAGATCCACATGTGAAAAATGTACTATAGCCCACATACATGAAAAGATTTCCCTAGTCCAAGTTACAGGTGACAACCCCATTGTTGACAGTATTTCCTAGCTGATCAAAGAGAAGGATATAGTTTGCACCTCCACCAATAATTCAATTTCCACAGGTAGAAACTGGTATCAAAAGGACTTCACCCCTTCAATCATTTCCAGTAGGCTGTCAAATACATTTCAAACATTCCTGTGTTAGTCTTGCTTTGTGTATTGAGACAATGGGCCGTCTCCTGAGTTCAGAAAGCCAGGCAGATAATCCCATTAGCAGGGAACCACTCTCAGAGGAACTGCAGACAGAAACTCAAAGTACTTCATTTGGCCAAGACAATCACCCATTTCTTTTAGATGCAAATGTAGTACAGCCAGATGACCATCACTTCAAAGCAGAATACACATGTGAGATATAGCTGACAAAAAAATGACAGAGATATGTTCCTGTACTCCCTAATATCATCAGCACCTCAATATATCACCACACCTCCCCTCTTTAGAATGGGGCAAGGCAGATGATCTTCCCAGATTATCCTGCCTGCACCTACATTGTTGGTTCTGCTTGACGGGACAGCCCATCAGCATTCCCATGATTGCTCCCCTTCCAGATGGCGCTGGCAGGTGATTCTAATGAATCATCCTGCCAAAGCCTACATTGACGGCCTGGCCGGGTGGGGTGACCCTTTAGCATCCTCAGAAGGGTTCCCCACCTGTCAGTTAGCTCCAAGCTATATGAATGGAAAGCTAGGTCAGGCTGCTGCAATGTGTCGTTGCCCTTGGCAACCTGACGTAACCAACCAGGGGAATGAGGGTCAGTGACGACCGTGAATTCGCAACCATAGAGACAGTGCTGCAGCTGGGGAAGGGTACCAACCATCGCTACACGCACTTTCTCTATAGTGGCAGGAGCTATCTCTCGGTCCCTTTGGGGAACTGCCGGTCTGCCTCCTCCACTTCGGACAGCTCCGAGGGAATAACTTCCCGGGACCCTCTCAGCCCGCCCCTCCCAGCTGGTGACCTGCTGGCCAGACCCCTGAGCTGTTCCAGGCTGCTGTCAAATCGAACAGCCCCAGAGAGCTCATTGCTGCCTGTCACGCATTCCAGGAAGGCTGCAGACGGAGAGGCTCCTGGGCCCTCAGGGCCAGGTTCCGAATTGGATGTGGCTGACCCAGCAACATTTGCCACTTCGGTGGACAGTCCCTGTGCTGTAGACCCGCTAGCGCTGCGGGTTACCATGGCATCTATGGGAGCGTCCACATTACACCTATCATAAACCACATCACCTTTGGTCTTAAAAACATCTGAAGGGGAAAGACCTGGCCTGGTGCCATCTGCCCCTTCAGTGGGCAATCCATCTGCTGCAGCCCAGCGAGCCCGGCTGGTTACTTCTGCAGCCGACGGAGTGTCCACCTGACACACAGCATTATGTAGCACAACACATATGACATCAGCATTATGCATCTTACACATATTGACATTTAGAACATTACATTCCACATCAACATTATCTGCTGCATTATACCCAGTGCTACCCAGCACTTCACAAGTAGCATCCACAGTTCTTGCATCGATCTCCTCGATAGTCCGTGCTTCATAAAGGACATCATCAGTTTCTGCATTCTCCGGATCAACATGTCCCACTCCAGGCCTAGGCACTGGAGACTCACTAGGGCTTGCTCCTAGCATACAGTCCGTAGCCCCTGGGGCCTCACCAGCACTCCCCACTTGCACTGCGTTATCAAACAGTACCTTGCAAGAGTCCTGAGCTTCTGTCGGGGATGCAGGCTCCCCGGAGTTTGAAGTAGGCTCATACCGGGCCACTAACCGTCCCAGGTCAGTACCCAGCAAAACGTTGGTGGGGATTTTGTCAGTTACCCCAACTTCTTTCAATCCGCTGCCGGCCCCCCAATCCAGGTGAACCAAGGCGGTGGGTATGGCTGGGGTGACACCCCCAATTCCTCGGACAGCAATCATTTTTCCAGGTATGTACTGCTCCGGGTTCACAAGCTGGGGATGTATGAGAGTCACTTCTGCTCCAGTGTCTCTCAGCCCAGTGGCAATTGTACCCCCAACCGTGACAAGCTGCAGATTCTCTGCATAGCCACTGGCATTTCTCGTAGCACACAAAGCAGTTGGGACTTCCCTGGGGTTTGAGGCCTCACTGGATTTTGGGGCCACCCTCTTCCTCTCTGGGCAAGTCGTGCTGAAATGACCCACCCTGTCACATACAAAGCATTTCCGAGTGTCAGTGGTTGGTTGCCTGAATCCAGGAGACAGCGGTGCTTGCCTCCTCTGGGTGCTGGGTGAAACAGGTTTAGCAATCTGTTCTCCTCTCCAGCTGGGCGTAGTAGTCCTCCGGGACTCGGGTGCCCTATGGGCCGTGTAGGAATCGGCCATTTCCGCAGCCTCATCCACGGTCTTTGGTTCTCGATCCAGCACAAACAGCCGGACCTCAACAGGACACGTGTGGGGGAACTGGTCTTTTATCATCAGTTCCTGCAGGGCATCCAAGGTTTCCACTGACACTCCTTTTAGCCACTGCTGGAAGGCAGTGCGCAGGTTGCACGCATGATCCAGGTAACTGTCATTAGGACCTCGCTGCACTGTCCTGAAACGTTTTCGATACACCTCTGGAGTGAGGTGGTATCACGCAATGATGGCTTTCTTAATCGCCTCAAAGTCGGTTTCTTCCTCCTGGGGGAGACTCACAAACGCCTCCAGGGCCTTGCCTCTCAGCCCTGGTGTGAGGTATCTTGCCCACTGGGGCACCCCATACTGCCGACAAGTCCTTTCAAACCTCTGTAGGAAAGTGTCTATGTCAGAGTCCTTGTCCATAGCGGGGAACTTATCCAGGGGGATTCTGTGGACTCGCTCACCTTCGCGTTCTGCGGGTCCAGCAGACCGGTTCTGCTGCTGAAGTTTAGCCAGCTCCAGCTGGTGTTGCCGTTGAGCACTTTCCCTCTCAGCCTGGTGTCGCTGTGCAACTTGTTCCCTCTGGGCTTGTCGTATTTCCCTCTCTGCTTGCCGATGTTCCAGAATCAGCTTTAGGCGCAGTTCGGGCTCAGCCGAACCTAGTAGCTGTAGGTCGGCTTCCAGAGATGTCATCTCCGTGTTCGGTGGATCATCCAGGACATCGACTCCACTCGCATTTTGTGGCAGGAGCGATTCCTCCTCTGGCGTGTCGTGAGCTGCATCCGCTGACGTTGAAGCACGGGCTCGCTCTGCCTCATCATACTCCTCGAGCGCACGAACTAACTGCTCTTTAGTCTGGCCGCTCACTGTCTCGATGCCTTTGTGCTTACACAGGTTGAGTAGTATCTCTTTGTTTTGCCTTGCGTAGCTGGATGCTTTCTGAGCCATCGTGCAAAAAATAAAAAGAAAAAAGGGGGGGAGGGAAAGCAAAATTCCAAGTGTGTATCTTTGAACAAACAAAAAAAAAAAACGTATAGATTCTGCACTGACTAGACTTCTGTAGGCTAGTGCTTCTAGCAAGCTTCCAGCCTTTAGTACTCAGAATAGCGAGCTAAACTGCGTACTAATGTATTAAACGTTCCCACCACTGCCAGCCAATTATGTCAGGAACCGGCCCGCGGCACGCCTGCGTATACGGTTCCCGACTGCGGGTTTGACCAGATCAAGCGGGGAGCAGCCTTATTCGAGCTAAAACAAGGCTGGGACCCCTCAGAACACCTCTCACAGCCACCACTAGCAGTTCGCTAGACACTTCCACTCTGCTGTCGAGTCCTCAGCGCGCACTCCGCGTTTTCATATTCGGGTCAGCGTTGCGCTTAGGCCGAATACGGGAATGCCACGCACCCACACACACACACAGTTGCAATCTTACACTGTAGTGAAGAAAAACCACTAACAGTCATTCCGAACGATACTGTTAGACTTCCCACTCGGCTGTCAAGCGCAGAAGTGCCTCATACACACAATGCAATTACAATTTCATATGATAGTGTTGCTCAAGCATACAATTAGGCATGGATTTATACACAGTTGCACTTCTATCTCTTCTAGGCTATGAGTGTTAGTTTAGCACAGCAGAAGTCAAGCTTATTAAATAACGATTTAATATTCCATAAAAAACGTGGAACAATGCAGAACAGATTATATACAAAATATTACAACAAATAAAATAAAAAGTTACAAAGATAAAAGTTACAAAAATAAGAAGTTACTAAGATACACACCAAGCAATTTTGCTTACCAAAATAAACGGGGAATTAAACATACCAGCGTATCGATCTGGCGTTGTTGCGGGAGTACGCACTTCTGGTCAGGAACCAGGTTAGTTCTAGCCGTGTGGACTACCTCCAAGAACTACAAGTTGTGGCTATCCTAGCTGCGGTTTTATACTATGAAATACGCCTGGAGGCTGCAACTTCCTTGGGGAGGGGAGGAACTAGTTTTTAACTTAATCTTAGACATAATGGGATTTCCAGAGATCCACATGTGAAAAATGTACTATAGCCCACATACATGAAAAGATTTCCCTAGTCCAAGTTACAGGTGACAACCCCATTGGTGACAGTATTTCCTAGCTGATCAAAGATAAGGATATAGTTTGCACCTCCACCAATAATTCAAATTCCACAGGTAGAAACTGGTATCAAAAGGACTTCACCCCTTCAATCATTTCCAGTAGGCTGTCAAATACATTTCAAACATTCCTGTGTTAGTCTTGCTTTGTGTATTGAGACAATGGGCCGTCTCCTGAGTTCAGAAAGCCAGGCAGATAATCCCATTAGCAGGGAACCACTCTCAGAGGAACTGCATACAGAAACTCAAAGTACTTCATATGGCCAAGACAATCACCCATTTCCTTTAGATGCAAATGTAGTACAGCCAGATGACCATCACTTCAAAGCAGAATACACATGTGAGATATAGCAGACAGAAAAATGACAGAGATATGTTCCTGTACTCCCTAATATCATCAGCACCTCAATATATCACCACAGTCCCCGCAGAGTATCAAAGGCGCACCAACAGCCGCACAACGTGGCTCACTCTGGCGTCCTCCTCCAACACCACCAGGCGTTGCGTTAGTGGTACATTATGCGACCTTAACATGCAACGTCCTGATGGGAAAGAGGCCTTAATGACTGACTAACTGTACAAGATTCATTTGCAAGCTTTCGAAACTTTAAATTTCTTCTTCATGCATGTTTCAGAGCTGGATCAGAATCATAAGTTAATAAATCATTGTGATTTCAGCCTGGCCACATTAATTGGGCAGTTCTGTTTTTCATTACAGGAGCTTTGCAAACAAATTCTGTTATCACTACTAAAATTGTAATGCTCACTAATTATATACATCTAATTGTTTTGAAGTTTAGTTTTATCATGGCTGATGTTAGATTGATACAATATGTTTTTACTCTTTAGGCCTTGTCTCCATATATTACCACATGACTCTCAGTTTCTTTGGCCAGCTATTGGATGAGCTCTCCATTTTGTGGGTTATTTGCCTTGGTTACGCAATATGGTTCCCTCGAAAATATTTTCCAAGATTCATCGAAACCAGGTAGGCTTGGCACATTGTTGAGCAGTCTCCTGTTTGGCTGTTACAATTCAATTAGTTGACAAAATAATGTATGCAATTTAGATTTGTCAGTAAAAAGATGTGTATACAGCCTTTAAATACTATATTTCTAGTGAGGTATACGTGATTTAAAGCATTTCTTTATTATTGCTTGCAAAATTGCATCAATGTTTTACAAATCGTTGCTAAAAATGCCCCATGCTTGTTTCATATGGGTGATTCAGACAGACACTACTGTTGCATGAAAGATCAGCAGAACTGCCAGGCAACTGGTATTGTTTAAAAGGAAATAAATATGTCAGTCTCCATATCCATCTTACTTCAGGTGTCCTTTAAACCTGATTCATGCAGTAAATTGTAGTTGGACATGCATCCAACTACAGTAACAACCTTTTTTTTTGGAAAGGTGAATGCTAAGCATATTCTTTTGTATGGAGAAGGAAAGAGAGGAGAGAAGGGGATATCTTACTGTAAGTGAATACAGTAGCAACCAGACACAAAATGCCAGGCAAATAATTACTACTCTGCAAAAAAGCAAAGACTCTGGTGGACAGGTAAAAACTGTGCATACAAACAAGCGGACTGAAGGTAGCCATAAACACCTAAATTGCCATTAAATGTGGCAAAACAATTGATAACTGTCTGATCTGAATCTTATCAGGGAGGGATCTATTGCTACCACACACAGAACATCAATTTCTCAATAGATGTCTTCATCAAGTCCCAATCTCTGCAGTAAACTGTGACTGAAAGCCTGTATGTAGCAGAAGAACAGTGCTCCGATGACATTACAACTACCAGCATAGAGTGCTGTGAAGTCTAAGACCTGTAATATAAATTTAAAGTGAGGCCAAACACCTCTACTCATACGTTGGCTAACGGACTCCGAATTTTAGGCCCTTAGGAAGAAGATCACACGGACACCAGCTACATGTTTGCAAACCAGATCTTCTTCTTTTAATAATGAAAGACTTCAAGTTTTTATAGCATTATAGTCACATAAAGCATTATGTCATTAAGTTAATAATTACAATATGGCATGATTGGTTCCTATTTCTGACTTTCATACCTGTCAGCTAATAATTTTGCTAAACACTGCAGAAACATACATATCTATCTGACATGTCCTAAGTCCTTTATTATCTGGTTTCAGTCAGCTAATCTGTTATGATAGAGGGAGAAAATTAAACTTTGAAATCATTAGACCCCCTTATCTAGTTTCTATTGCTCTGAGCTGCTGCTAGAGAGAAACAGATTTCTGTCTATTTTCCTATTATAACAGAAACTTAAGAGAACCTGTCTCGTTATACAAGGAGGATTCTACAGTTAGGTATATCTATATTAATGTAAACCTCACATTTCCCCCCTTTTGGCCATATGATGGCCACATAAATTAATAAATCAATTATAGCAACAATCAACAACAAGAATTTTACAGAGCAATTAAAATAAAGCTTTCTAACATAAACTTCTGACTACCCTATAGCTAAACGCGGCCACCACACGATAAGCGCAATAGTGACAAAGCGCGTTCAAGGCACGGTCACCGCACGTTAAGCGCAACAGTGACAAGCGTACCAACCCTGATAGCCAATTGGCCTTCAGGCACAGGATCTAATAGTTAGACCGACGATGTCACGCAATTTTCATACTCCTGGGTAGATATTTCATCATAGGAGCTTCTTCTTTGAACTAGGTAGATGTGAGCTTCAGATGTGCGAGTGCACCTGCTAATGAAACACATAATGAATCTATAGCAAAGGTAAAACATCAGAACTGTGAGCAGGAACATCACCAGATAGGCAACTATTTGTTTAAAGAACCCTCCAATTGAACCAAATAAATTTCCTATGTTTGTACCTTTAAAAGGATTCCATCCCTCATTGCCTATTTCCCTAGCGGTGTTTTGCAATTCTTTTACTTTTTGTAAGTGATTAAGGACAATGTCACCACTGTCGTCAATCCATGTACAACAATCATCCTGGACCACCATGCACATCCCCCCCTGGGCCGCTAATATATAATCTAAGGCCAATTTTCTTGTAGTGCCAACTTGCGTACTTGGGCTATTTCAACTGTGTTAGCAGTGACCGCTGCAATGGTCTCATTAAACATATTGTCAATTAGTCCAGAGTAGTCATTTAATCTTATCATCATTTGCATCCCCCAACCTGTCCATGTAGGGAAAAGGCCCATGCATAGTCATTGGCGGTAAACAGACTCCTTTTATATAGATTGTGATGGGGCAATAAATATTTCTTTGCAGTTGTAGCTTTTTCTTCTACAACAGCTACTCCTGGAGCTAAGGTGGCTACAGTACATGGACCATAGCTTCCTCTTGGCAGCCAGGCATAAGCCCAGCGTCCACAAACAAAGTAATAGGGTGGTTGCAATGAGATTATACCTCGTGAAAACATCTCTTTTGATACATTAACATGTGCTCCTGCTCCTATCATAGCAAGCTCTATTCCTAATAAGTTTGCACACTCCGGGATCCGGATGGCATCTAATACAGTGAAATTACATAAAGTTTTATTAATACCTTGATCTGAGGGAAAATTCATATAACCAGTGTTACCCCCTAGGAGCATAAGTAAAGCTATTCCTAGGGACCATGCGTCAGTACCTATATCATTTATGCTTACATTTTTCCAGAGCATAGTAAAGTTATATGTGGCGTTATTGCAATATGATTTGGGCAGTCTACCTAGGGATACTAGAGGTGTCTCAGGGATTTTTCTATATCCATGCATATTGTGGGCTTTGAATTAGGCATTGGTTTTAACACAGGGGTTCTCCAGACAGCTCTGGCTCTATCTGCAGTATGGTTTTGTCCTAAAATGTCCTCTTTACTTAATGCTTCATTTGTTATGGGGATGGCTATTAGTGGCAACCCCTTTGAATCCTTTGGCCTCATACCACATACCAAACATTTTGTTTTATTTTCAGCTAATGCCACTCTCCTTTGCAACGTCATGTACAAATTAGGTTCTTCCCAGAAGGATTCTTGTGCCTGTAAGATATTGACAACATATACAAACAGTACAATACTTAATGCTGTCAGATTAACCATCCTTGCTTTTGGTCACTTTCTTACAATGACTGACGTGAATCCAGGTAGTGAATCCCTCAAGTTTTACTGCAGTAGCTGTCACAAGGAGAACTTGATAAGGCCCTTGAAATCTGGCTTCCAACGATTTCCTGTTAAACCGCTTCAATACAACATAATCTCCTGGCAAAAGTTTGTGCGAATCTTGTATACAGTTTGGTTCTGGAATGCAATGAGGTACAGACTAACCAGCAAGCTCATGGTGACCCAGAACTCATTGGAGTGTGTAAGGGACTACAATGGTCCTAAAAGCCCCCTTACTAAGATGTTAAGAAAAACAAAAATTTGCTTTCCTAAAACAGAAAGAATTTGCGATAATTCAGGTTGGAGTGAGCTCGAGATGTCTCCCAGGAATGCAATGATAAATGCTTTTATGAGTTTCAGTTAGATGGTTCTGTAGGGCAATGACATATTCTGCTAAATTGGAATGAAATGACTGTAGCTGCTGAGGTAGATATATTTTGGTGCGTGGTACCTGCCCAAACAGAATTTCATAAGGGCTTAATCCAAGTCTGTGGCTCATTGGAGTGGTTCTAATGCTGTATAAGACAATAGGCAAGCATTCTGGCCATGGTTTCCCTGTATCCTCACACATTTTACCTAACTTAGTTTTAATGGTACTGTTTAATCTTTCTACTTTCCCACTACTTTGTGGATGGTAGGGAGTATGGAAAGCCTGTTTGATACCCATGGCCTGCATTATTTCTTGTACCACCTGTCCTGTGAAATGAGAGCCTTGATCACTGTCAATTACCTCTGGTAGTGAGTATCTACATATTACCTCAGACAGCAGTTTCTTAGCAACTGTTTTAGCATTTGCTTTGGCCACAGGCCAACATTCGGGCCAACCTGAAAAGATATCAACACAGACCAACGCATATTCATACACTCCCACCTTTGGGAGCTGTATGAAATCAATTTGCAACCTTTGAAACGGGTACTCTGGCCTAGGCATATGCCTTTGCCTTACCTTGACTACTTGCCCAATATTATGTCGCATGCAGATTTCACAATTTGCTGTGACTCGGGCAGCAACGGAGCTGAACCCAGGTGCTATCCAGTATTTACCTACCAGAGCAACCATATTGTTCTTACCCATGTGAGTTGGACCATGTGTCAGAGCAGCCATCATTGGGTATAGAGATCTAGGAAGACAGAACAAAGATCCTGCCCTCCACACTCCATCTTCTTCTTGCTGTGCCCCCTTACTACTCCATGCAGCTTTGTGGCTGGTAGCTTCTTGTCTTTGTAGAGTTTTCAGCATCTCCACATCCACTGGTACAGGTGGAATCTGAGATATTGAACAGTGCAACTTCCGACAGGGGGGGTGAGAGCTGCGGCTTTGGCAGCGGCGTCTGCTCTTCAATTACCTTTAGCTTCCTTTGACTGCTCTTTTGTGTGTGCTTGTACTTTTAATATGGCTACCCTGGATGGTAACTGGAGAGCCTCAAACAAGTTACTTACTAGATCAGCATTTTTAATTGGTTTACCTGCAGCCGTCATAAAGTTCCTGGACCTCCAAATCGGACCGTAGTCGTGTGATATGGAAAATCCATACCTGCTATCTGTAAAGACATTGGCAGTCTTACCTGTGGCCAGAGTACAGGCTTCAATGAGAGCATAAAGCTCAGCTTTTTTGGGCTGATTTATTTGGAGGTAAAGATTTCTGTACCACTGTTTAGGATTTCAAGTACACTGTGGGGTGTTAACAGATTAAGAGTATGTCCTAGCACCAAGTCAGCCGACTTGGTAAGCATGAGGGCACAAGCTGCTACACTCCTGACACATCCAGGGGACCCTTGAATCACTGGATCAAGTTTGGCTAAAAAATAGGCCATAGGCCTCTGCTTGAAGCCATGCATTTGAGTGCGTACTCCTGTTGCATGTCCTTTGCTCTCATGGCAGAAAAGGAAAAACTCTTTCTTGTAGTCAGGCAGCCCCAACACTGGTGCTGTGACTATGGCTTGTTTTAAGGCCTCAAAAAGATGCTTTGCCTGGTTCAGTGATTACAAATGGTTCCCTGGAGACACTCTCATACAAAGGTGTCATCAGCTGGGATGCATTGGGAATCCAATCCCTGCAGTAACTTACTAAACCCAGAAATGTCCTTAACTTCCTGACAGATGTTGGCATTGGGTCATTTTTAACATTGGATACCCTCCTGTCTGCTGTTAGACGGTTTGCTCCTTGTGGAATGCAGTGACTAAGAAATGTTACACATGGCAGACAGTATTGAAACCTTGTTAACTTTTTTTTTGCTAGAGATGATAACATAGCAAACTGAAATGTAAATGTAATACCACTTCTGATGTGCAGGTGATGCTTTAACACTTGTATTTATGTATATTCACCAACAATCCTCTATGCTGCTTAGTCACTGTACTATATTCCTCTATTTGTCTCTTCCTTTAAATGCTTATTGCTTCAACAAATATGATACTTGCTGCCGTATTGCCTCTCCATAGACAGTCTTTGCTCCTTTTCAAACCTTCCCTTTTCAAGGCTGCACTACCAGCAGATGTTGTTGCACCCCTAGACATAGCTGCTCCAGCTCCAACACCTTACACCTTGATGCTTTCATCTGGTCACCCAGCAGGCAATCTTTTCCTCGGGGCATATCTATACTGTCCAGCATAGAAACATTCTACAACCTGTTCTGGCTTTTTCTGAGATTCTGTCATCCACAATTTAATCTGAGTACTTAACTGTTTCTTTTCTAGCCATTTCTGATGTCTGGCTATAAAATCTTTCCAAAACTCATAATCTAATCTTCCACCATCTGGCATTTTTTCTTTCTTGCAAATACTTTTAAACGGGGCTGTAGCCCACGTACCATGGGTGTCTGTCATCCACTCAACTGCTGTCTTACCAGGAGGTTTAGGATCAAGACCTGCTTGATCCGAGCCAAGAGGGGTAGATACATTATTTCCCATCCTTAGCTTACACACTTACTACTTCAAAAAGTGCACTTTGTATCACGGGTTGGCCAACCACTTACTACAAATACATGAGATAAAACCTCTAGACACCTTTTTATCAGACACCCTTATTCTATCTAGCAAACGTAATTTCTCAAATGCCTATAAACACAACGTTCCTAGCCCTCTACCTGCAAAATATATTTAGACCAAGAGATATGATGCGGTAATATGTTCCCAAGATATCTGCTAGTTTAGTCTGCAAATAGTTAACTTCTGTGTTAGCAATGAAGCTTTTACACAGCGAGAGAAACTTACAAACCAGGGGCCCTTTGACCTGTGAGTTTACCTCTAATCTCAGGCCGGTTAATGAGAGATATATTCTCTCTAGCAAGCAGAGGCCTGTTAATTATTAACTAATATAGACTGAACTGAAACAGAAAGCTTTGGCAGACGTGAGGAGTGAAACACTGCTACGCAGCGTTTATACACAGTCTTATATTATTGACATATATTATGGTCTAGAATTTGCGTAAAAACCACTTCCTAATGCCACCTCAATAAAGCCACTGATTAAATCAACAAAGCTAAAACCGCAGCAACCTGTCTATGATCTATTTATAACACTTTACAACCTTTTTTGAAAAGACATGCATAAACAACAAAGTTACAGCTACAAATTACATCAACACTGCACTGTAAGGTATTACACATGCATTTTCAGAATGACCGTTAATAAACCCCAAATACAATGTTAGATTACATAAAAACAAGCACCACAGACAAGACAAATACATCCAAGTAGCCAAGGTTCAGTTTTTGCGAGGCATTAATACTCACCCAGACCACAAGAGGCTGTGAGAGAGAGGAGACAAAGATATATAGGAGCTAAGTCAAGCGGTTCTTACCAAGTTGACAGATCTTCCACTAGGCAACTGTTGTCCTGCTATCTCACACCTCAGACAATCCTAGGTGAATATTATCTGCTCGGTCCCTGTTCGGGCGCCAAATTGTGAAGTCTAAGACCTGTAATATAAATTTAAAGTGAGGCCAAACACCTCTACTCATACGTTGGCTAACGGACTCCGAATTTTAGGCCCTTAGGAAGAAGATCACACGGACACCAGCTACATGTTTGCAAACCAGATCTTCTTCTTTTAATAATGAAAGACTTCAAGTTTTTATAGCATTATAGTCACATAAAGCATTATGTCATTAAGTTAATAATTACAATATGGCATGATTGGTTCCTATTTCTGACTTTCATACCTGTCAGCTAATAATTTTGCTAAACACTGCAGAAACATACATATCTATCTGACATGTCCTAAGTCCTTTATTATCTGGTTTCAGTCAGCTAATCTGTTATGATAGAGGGAGAAAATTAAACTTTGAAATCATTAGACCCCCTTATCTAGTTTCTATTGCTCTGAGCTGCTGCTAGAGAGAAACAGATTTCTGTCTATTTTCCTATTATAACAGAAACTTAAGAGAACCTGTCTCGTTATACAAGGAGGATTCTACAGTTAGGTATATCTATATTAATGTAAACCTCACAGTGCGGAGGGCACAACACTAGGCCATAGGGGCTAGACTAACTTGATATCCTAGGTAGGTGGCCCAAGTCTATTTTTAATCAGGAGCAAACTGTTAACAGTAGTTCTAGTGTATGTATAATTGAAGTGGTTTTTGTTACGTTTTATTGGTTATTAGGTTACTCCTTCAGGTTAAATACAATTTTCTGTGGTAGCTTAAAAAGTACATAGACAGGATGTGTGGTTAGTACTGGAGCTTCAGACTCCCCTTATTCTTATAGTGGCAGAAGTGGCATTATATGTCCCCTGCATTAACAACAGACCTCTACATGGCATCCATTTACATGTGTGTTTGGGTTTTGCTTCTAACTAGCATTTCTGTAGTACAAAGTGGGGCACTTTGTTTCATAATCTGATCATTTTAGTCATGTTAATACACTTAAAGCACCAATATTTTACTCTAACAATAGTATTCCCTTCAGATCATGAGTATATACTGTAGATTCAACTTCTAACCTTTTAAAAATCACAGAACACATTCTAAATGCAAAGATATACATAGGAGTACAAAAAAAGCTGGGCACCCAACACCAGCCATCAGTGTCAGGAACCGGCCCGCGGCACGCCTGCATATACGGTTTCCGACTGCGGGTTTGACCAGATCAAGCGGGGAACAACCTTATTCAAGCTACAGACAAGGCTGGGACCCCTCAAACGCTCCTTACTGCCACCACTAGCTGTTGCTAGAAACGTCCACTCTGCGGTCGAGTGCTCATGCAATCCGCGTTTTCATATTCGGGTCAGCTTTGCGCTTAGGCCGAATATGGGACCGCCACGTACGCACACACACAATTGCAATCTTACACTGTGGTGAAGCAAAACCACTAACAGTCGTTCCGAACGATACCGTTAGCTACTCTGCTGTCAAGCTACTCGCACTGGCGTTTTCGTACGTTGAGTCAGCTGCGCGCTTTAGGCCAACGTATGACAAACGCCCCACACACAATGCAATCACAATCTTATACGGTAGGACTGCTCAAACATACACTTAGGCATGGACTTATACACAGTTGCACTTCAGTCTCTTCTAGGCTATGAGTGTTAGTTTAGTACAGCAGAAGTCAATCTTATTAAATAACAATTTAATATTCCAGAAAAAAATGGAACAATGCAGAAAATATATACAAAAGATGTGCAAAAAACAAAGTAAAAAAGTTACAAAGTAAAAGTTACAATATACACACAAGGACAGTTGCGTAAAATAAACGGGGGAAAAAAAGAGAACGTTACCAGCGTAGGTTAGAACGTTGTTGGCGGGAGCACGACGTTTTTCGACCAGGAGTCGAGATCATCCCTAGCTATGCGCCATCTCCAGGAGAAGATCCTTTCTAGGCATCTGGCCCTGCTTTTCATACGGTGAGATACGCCCGGAGGCTGTAACTTCCTTGGGGAGGGGAGGAACTAGTTTTAAAAGTGTATTTCACAGCAGATCAAAGGTGGGGACTTAACTGCTCTTGGCAAATAAGCCATTACCTGGCCAGAGGCTAACGCAATTTCCCCGTTTGTGACATCACGGTCTGCGAAGCCACTTGTCACATCTGGGCTAGCTTTGAAATGCGAAATTCAAGGCTTTTCACACCTGGCAGACTTCAAAGCAATTCAGACCCCAGGTAAAATTGTATCAAAAAAGGACTTCAAACCACTTCACCCACTTCCAGGTAGGCTGTCCTCTGACTTCAAACATTCCTGTGTTAGCTTCCACTGTCCAGTCTGGATTGTATTTTGGCTTATTGACATATGCACAGAGTTCAAAGCACGGCAACAAAAGACAAAAGAGGGGCTCGTTATTTAATTACCTCTTTTCCAATTAGGAGCAGACAATGGCCATTGAATGCAGAGTTAATTTACATTATATAAGGAACTCCAGGAAGCTGCCAGCCTTCAAAGCCAGACTGGCTAGCAGACAATCCCATATGATACAGTAGTACACAGCAGACATAAAAATGGGAAAATAAAAATATACTACTGTATTATCCTTAACAGCATCAGCACCCCAATATATCACCACAATCAGTAGCCAATACTAACTATGGGCTATCAATAGCCAATCGACTAGTACTTCCGATAGATAGTGCTTTTAGGCAATACTAGGCGATCAGCTACTTATAGCCAAATGGCTATTACTATGGTTGTGAGTGGCCAATTAGCTAGGGATGGTGTTAAGCATTAGGAGCGAAGGATAGTGTTAAGGCCAGTACCCACAACACATTCAGCTTTAGGCATTAGGAGGGGAGGATATTGTTAGGCATGAAAGAAGCCTGTGGCTAATCAGACTTGAGTCAGAGCACCTGTTTTGCAAGCTTTTCCTAGGTCTTTGTATATTAGAAACAGGATCAGGACAGCCAGGTAAACTGCATTATTTAAAAGGAAATAAATCTGTCATCTTTCATATCCCGCTCACCTCAGGTTCTCTTTAATTATCAGCATAAAGTGGCGTACAGTTCACCCAACACTTTTCCAATACGTATTCTAGATAACAGGAAGCTTCATAAATTCTAAGGGAAAAAGAAGGGAGAGATAAAGAGCCATAAAGACAGAATCATAAAAAAGGATTGATAGCTATTTAGGACTCTCTGGTCGTCATTGAGCTCTGCTTGTCTTGTATTACATAGGATTATTATACACAATTCAAAGGTTTTATGGCCCTGCACAAATTTAGAGCCACCTTTGAGAACCAAACCATCGAATTGCTAGCATTAGGTTTTAGGTGGGAAAAATTAATGGTTAAACTTACTGTGTTGTTTTTATGGTATGTAAACTTCAACGTTCATCCATCCTAGAATTGGTAATTACAGTGACAAATGTAACATGATGAATACAACATATAACAGATTGCAATATACAAAATAAATAACAAATTCCAAGACATAAAAGGGTTAGAGAGCCCTGCCCTTGCAAGCTTACAATCTAAAGGTGATGGTTCTGTGCAGAGGAAGCAAATTTGCACAGATCTCTCATGTGATTGAGTTTTCAATATGGAATGTTCCAGGAAAAGCTGCATCAAATGATAAAATTGTGTGAGGAGTAGTAGCAGCTTTTCCTGGAACATTCCATATTGAAAACTCAATTTTTTATGGTTAATATAGGTAAATAGGGGACTATTTACCTATATTAACCATAAAAAACTCAGCAGGTCAAACTAGGGCTGCAATTTAGTTATCGTTGTTGTCTTAATAACCAATTCACATTTCTTGCTTTGTGACAGGAGCCAGTTTGGAATGGTCATCCTGATTACAGCAGTAATCAGCACGCTGTTGTCATTTGTGAAGCCTACTATCAATGCCTATGTCTTAAACAGCATAGCCTTCCATATACTGTACGTTTTGTGGAAAGAAATAAGGAAGTAAGTTTTAATTTTTAACTTCTACCAAAATATGGAAGCAAATTCCTTAATATACATACACAGTAGAATCCCATTACGGTAAGCTCTGATATAGTAAACTCAGTCCTCAGGTCCAATTCATCTGTATAAATATACAATGTATGACCAATTCTAATATAGAAAACTGCTTTTACTGGTCCCTTGGAGTCAGAGCTGGGACAAGGTCCTCCAGCACCCGAGGCTAAGACACCAAAGTGCGACCCTCCATCCCTCCCACCCCAGCTGTCACACACTGATTGCTATTAGACTAAGAGGGCCACGGGGTCCACAACCTACCCAACACCTTAATATCTAGTTATCTGGCTTGCAGTCACTGCTATGTATCCCCTTTTCTTATTTCTTTCTGCTTCAAACACAATTAGGAATGACATCTGAATGAATTGTGCGCCCCCCCCTACACTGCGCCCTGAGGCTGGAGCCTCTCCAGCCTATGCCTCGGCCCAGCCCTGCTTGGAGTTTACTATCAATTCGACTCTACTGTTTGTGTTAGAATATATATACCGTATTTTTCGGAATATAAGACGCTCCGGCATATAAGACGCACCTAGGTTTAGGGGGCAAAAATCAAAGAAAAAAAAAAAAACTAATCCTAGGTGCGTCTATGGTGCAGGGGGCGTCTTATGGACCCTTTCTCCCTAAACTACACTGCCCATCTACACCACACTGGCCTAAGCTACACTGCCCATCTATACCACACCACACTTCACTTACCCCTGCTGCCCCCACTACACTACACTTCACTAACTAACCCCTGCTGCTGTAACCACCTACTACACTACACTACACTACACTAACCAACCCCTTCTGCCACCACCAAATACACTACACTAGCTAAACCCTGATGAAACATCTCACCTGATCCTGTCTCCACGATCCTCTCCTCCCCCATCTGGCTTTCTTCATCAGAGGGCGCCCGTCATTCAGGATGCAGGTCTTCAGGGTCCAAGCTGCGGCACTCCTCTTCAGCTGCAGTCTCCTCTCTTCATCCCAGGACGTCTTGTCATGCATTGTGACCGTCTTCAGAGCCCCAGCTGCCCGCGGTCCTCTTCGCCGCAGTCTTAGCATAGACTGCAGCCTTGCGATATACATGTGCTGCCGCCGCCATCTTTCCTAGTTACGGCGTCCTCACCCGACGTCCTCCCTAGTTACAGCGTCCTTCCCTGAAGTCCTCGATAGTTACAGCGTCCTTCCCCGACGTCCTCCCTAGTTACAGTGCCCTCTGCTGGTTGATCTGCGACGCACATGTGCGCGTGACGTCAGAGGCACTGTAACTAGGAAGGACGTCAGGGGAGGACGCTGTAACTAGGGAGGACGTCGGGGAGGACGCTGTAACTAGGGAGGACATCGGGGGAGGACGCCGTAACTAGGAAGGATGGCGGCGGCGGCAGCACATGTATATCGAAAGGCTGCAGTCTATACGAAGACTGCAGTGAAGAGGCGCGCGGGCAGCTGGGGCTCTGAAGACGTTCACAATGAATGACAAGACGTCCTGGGATGAAGAGCGCCAGACGAAGAGGAGAGGATCGCGGCAACAGGAGCCGGTAAGTATATTCCAGAGCCACATTTACCGCATCTTTGGAATATAAGACGCACCCACTTTTCCCCCTCATTTTTGGGGAAGAAAAAGTGCGTCTTATATTCCGAAAAATATGGTATATATATATATATATATATATATATATATATATATATATATATATATATATATATATATATATATATATATATATATATATATATATATATATATATATATATATATATATATATATATATACATATACATACATACATACATATATATACATATATATACATATGTATATATGTATATATGTGTGTATGTGTGTATGTGTGTATGTGTGTATGTGTGTATGTGTGTATGTGTGTATGTGTGTATGTGTGTATGTGTGTATGTGTGTATGTGTGTATGTGTGTATGTGTGTATGTGTGTATGTGTGTATGTGTGTATGTGTGTATGTGTGTATGTGTGTATGTGTGTATGTGTGTATATATATATATATATATATATATATATATATATATATATATATATATATATATATATATATATATCTCAATCTATATATATATCAATCTATCTATATATATATATATATATCTATCTATATCTATGTATGTATACATACACACACACACACACACACACACACACACATACACACACATACATGCATACATACAGTGGTTTGCAAAAGTATTCGGCCCCCTTGACGGTTTCAACATTTTGTCATATTACTGCCAGAAACATGAATCATTTTATTGGAATACCATGTGAAAAACCAATACAAAATGGTATACACATGAGAAGTGGAGCGGGAATCATACGATTCAAAACATTTTTTACAAATAAATAACTGCAAAGTGGGGTGTGCGTAATTATTCAGCCCCCTTTGGTCTGAGTGCAGTTGCCCATAGACATTGCCTGATGAGTGCTAATGACTAAATAGGCCTTTATGGAAGAGTGGTAAGAAGAAAGCCATTGTTAACAGAAAAGCATAAGAAGTTCTGTTTGCAGTTTGCCACAAGCTATGTGGGGGACACAGCAAACATGTGGAAGAAGGTGCTCTGGTCAGATAAGACCAAAATGGAACTTTTTGGCCAATATGCAAAATGCTATGTCTGGCGGAAAACTAACACTGCACTCTGAACACACCATCCCCACTGTCAAATATGGTGGTGGCAGCATCATGCTCTGGGGGTGCTTTTCTTCAGCAGGGACAGGGAAGCTAGTCAGAGTTGATGGGAAGATGGGTGGAGCCAAATACAGGGCAATCTTGGAAGAAAACCTCTTGGAGACTGCAAAAGACTTGAGACTGGGGCGGAGGTTCACCTTCCAGCAGCACAACAACCCTAAACATAAAGCCAGGGCATTAATGGAATGGTTTAAAACAAAACCTATCCATGTGTTAGAATGGCCCAGTCAAAGTCCAGATCTAAATACAATCGAGAATCTGTGGCAAGATCTGAAAACTGCTGTTCACAAATGCTGCCCATCTTATCTGACTGAGCTGGAGCTGTTTTGCAAAGAAGAATGGGCAAGGATTTCAGTCTCTAGATGTGCAAAGCTGTCTCTACATACCCTAAAAGACTGGCAGCTGTAATTGCAGCAAAAGGTGGTTCTACAAAGTATTGACTCAAGGGGCTGAATAATTATGCACAACCCACTTTGCAGTTATTTTTTCTTAAAAAAATGTTTGGAATCCTCCTACCTATCACAGGAGATCGCAAAGGCCGCCAACAGACCAGCCCAACTATTCCGCACAGTTGATAGACTATGTAACCCATCCTGTCTTAAAGAGAACCTGAGGTGGGATTTAATTATGTTACTGGGGCACATAGGCTGGTTGTGCACACTAAGACCAGCCTCCGTTGCCCCATGGTGTGCCTCCATGTCTCCCCTGTGCACCGCTATACCCCCGCAGTGCTGGCGACACGCAGCGTGTCGCCAGCACAATGTTTACCTAAGCGCTGTCTGTCAGCGCCGCTCCCCCGCCTCCTCCACATCGGCGCTTACCGCCCGTGTCCCTTCCCTCCCGCTGATAGGAGGGAAGTGACGCGGGCGGGTAGCGCCGATGCGGAGGAGGTGGGGGAGCGGCGCTGACTTGTAGCGCATAGTAAACATTGTGCGTGTCGCCACCACTGCGGGGGGGGTATATCGGCGCGCAGAGGGGGGACATGGAGGCACACCATGGGGCAACGGAGGCTGGTCTTAGTGTGCACAACCAGCCTCTGTGCCCCAGTAACATAATTAAATCCCACCTCGGGTTCTCTTTAAGCATACTAGAACTCCCTCAAAGGAGCTATGTGAGAAATTTGCTTGCTACTTTGCTGACAAAGTATCCTCTATTCGGTCTCTCATTCAGTCCACAGCACCCAAGACTCATGCAACTCCTGGAAATAGCTGCAAAAACAACCTAACACCCTGGACTGACTTCAAAAGTATTATTGAGGAAGAGATCTCGGACATCCTCCGTCGCCTCCGTCAGACCTGGACCCTGGACCAACTAAACATATGCTGAAATGCCCTGACCTGCTTGGTCCAGCATTTCACAAAATAGTAAATTGCTCTCTGGAAGCAGGGAGGTTTCCTACCTCTCTAAAAAAAAAAAAAAGGAATCATCAAACCCCTTCTTAAAAAACCTTCCATGGATCCAGATGCAATGAGCAGCTACAAACCTGTCTCCAACCTTCCCTTCTTAGGTAAAGTTATTGAAAAGGATGTCTATCTGCTACTTGAAACCAAGCTGTTAGTAAACAACATCCTGGACCCTTTACAATCTGGCTTTAAGAAACACCACAGCTGTGAAACAGCCCTCATCCAAGTCTGCAACGATCTGCTCATGGCAAGGGACGGAGGGGAATGCTCCATCCTAATCCTGTTGGATCTCTCAGCGGCTTTTGATACAGTTGACCATGAAATCCTGCTTAACAGACTGCAGGACTACTGTGGCGTCAGTGGATCAGTCCTCCACCGGTTCAGATCATTCCTGACTGACAGAACACAGGGAGTATCCCTAGGACCTATAATGTCCAAACCTGCACCTCTACAATTCGGAGTGCCACAAGGACAAATCCTATCCCCTCTGCTGTTTGTGTTACAATCTGCATCTGCTGGTAGATTTCTGTATGTACTACCTCTGCTTCACCAGCAGATGTCACCAGCCTCTATGAATTTACAGCCTGAACTTTCCTCTGCCCACCAGCAGAGGGTGGACTCTCTGGAGATGTCTTCACAGACAGGGAGGAGGCCTGGACTATCACATGGCCTTTCAGCATGGTATTTAGGCCACACCTGAACACTCAGAGCTTGCTAGCTCTTTGTTCCTGATCCTAGCCATCCTGCCCTGAGTTCCCTGTTCCTGGTGTTGTTCCTTGATTCCCTGCTGTATTGATCTCCCGTGTTTTGACCTTGTGCCTTGTATACCGACTACTCTTTGCCTAGCGATTACTGTACTGTTTGATCTCCTGTGTATGACCTTGCTTGCCTGACTATCCGTGCGTCTCCTCCTCGATTGTTATCCTGCATATATATCTATTGTGCTTATTATTTGGATCCAGGGTCCGTGTGCACACAGTCAATACACTGGACCTACTCTGCATAACTCGCTTATGCAGAGAGGTCCTTGTATAAACCCTGATTTTCATACCTTTCTGTATGCTTATTGTTTGTATCTACCTGTATTATTTGGTTGTAGTGCATGTAT